>NC_069503.1:976466889-976644829 GCF_027579735.1 Bombina bombina
TTAAAATTGAGCACTTGCATTTTTTATTAAAGGATGGTTCCTCCGCAGCAGGAGGCTTAGCTGCTAAGGACTTCGACCCAGACATTCCACCCTCTGAAGTTACAGAGGTTAACTCATCATTGGATAACTGGGACATAATAGCTAAATCCGATAAATATTTAGATGAGCTATGTTTAACCTTTCTCTTGGGTTTGTTAGAGCGAGGTAATGCACTGAGGACCGCAGACACCGCCGTTTGTAACTGCGTGGCAAAGTCCACAGGAAGAAGGCCCCCTCCGCATGAGTAGCTGTGCTACAGGGAACTGCATGTGGAGTGGATAATGTAGCAAGGGTAGTAATCTCACAGGACGCCAAGTCCTTAGAGGTAGACGGCTCAGAGGGACTAAGAGCCTTAGCAGGCTTGTCTCCCTTCTTAGACTTTATAACAGTGATAAAGCATGTGGAGCATAATTGAGTGGGCGGGAAAACCACGGCCTCCTCACAATATAAACAGGTATGATTTAGTACAGAAGTACCTTCTAACTGCACCTTTATACTCCCAATGGCTGGGGCACTCAGCACAGTTAACAGAGGAAACGCTCTCCTTGGGTTCAAGTCTCAGCCAGAATTGTGGAAATGATCATAGACCACACCCGGTCACATGGAGTGGAAGAAAGTACTTTCCCTGTTATTACAAGTACAGCAAGTAATAGGAGCTGTGCAACACTTTCAAAAACAAAAGTGAAACTTAAAAGTGAAACCTGTTTGTTCCATCCAAAAACACAAGTCTATCAGCCCAAGAAAAAAATCACACAAAGCAGCATGTAAATAATGAATACACTAATTAACCCCAACTGTTCAATAACCCCCCTTCAGAGGATATTAACCCTGGATCCTATCAAGGTATAAAGGAGCCCCACTGTGACCCTGTTGTAGCGTTTTATGTGTAAAAATTGAAACAATCTTACCTCCAGGATCCATGCTGTGGAACAGAACACAGCCTCTCAAGTGTGACAGTCTTATAACAGTGCTCCTGACAGGGACTTGAGTGAGAGAAAGCAGTCAATGAAACTCATCAACACTGATTGCTTAGGAGCAGTTAGCAGTAGTCTGTATGGTTTCACAGAAAAACTTTCCCTGCATCTCCAGACTCTAACTTTCATCAACACTCTCACTGAGAGGTTGACATGACTAATTAAAACTTGAGTCCTATCTTGAAGGGCAGATACCCATTTTAAGGACTCTCTAAATCTTCTGACACTTCTCTGCCACCTTCTAACGTGACTAAAGGCAAAGAATGACTGGGGTAATGAGGAAGTGGTAGGGATATTTAAGTCTTTGGCTGGGGTGTATTTGCCTCCTCCTGGTGGCCACGTGTTGTATTTCCCAACTGTAAGAAATGAAGCCGTGGACTCTCCTTATCTTAGGAAGGAAAACTGATTTTTTCTCTCACCATAACATGAACTAAATGACTCAGATGCAAATATATATTTTAATGGTTTATTTTTGCTGTACATACACGAAAACAATATAGATAACAGTCATTGCAAATCCCCAATCAACATAGAATTACAAAGGCCGTTAAAAAGGATACAAACTTTAAACAAAGTGAAAAGTTTAGCTTCTATGTTAAAGGCTGGGAGGGATATTTAAGCCTTTGGCTGGGGTGTCTTTGAATCCTCCTGGTGGCCAGGTGTCGTATTTCCCAACAGTAAGGAATGAATCTGTGGACTCTCCTTATCTTGAAAGGAAAACTGCTTTTTTCTCCATAACATGAACTAAATGACTCAGATGCAAGTATATTTTTAATGGTTTATTTTTGCTGTACATACACGAAAACAATATAGAAAACAGTCATTGCAAATCCACAGTCAACATAGAATTACAAAGGCAGTTAGAAAGGATAAAAACTTTAAAGAAAGTGAAAAGTTTAGCTTCTATGTTAAACTTTAAACAAAAGGAAATTAAACTAAAACACACTGGATAGTGGGGAAAGAGTTTTTCAACTTTTTATTACAACAATTTAGCAGACAAACCATACACAGTTTAGAGAAAGACTGATAGAAAAGCACATTTCACAATTTTTTTTACCAAAAATGCAAAACAAGTTGCACCACAAGGAGAAAGTTAGCCTTACTCTGTACTATACTTCCAAAAATGATTTATTGTGGCAATCATTCATAACCAAATAACTTTATTGAATTTAAATAGAACCAGTCACAACAACATACAAAAGCACACACAAACACAGGTTAACATTTGCTATAAACCAGGATGATGATGGAGATGAGTAATACACTATGTAGCATCCGCCGCTAAAAAAAATAAATCAATAAGTAGATACGTAGTTATGTTTGCAGACTGTCAGGCTGTCTACCTAAGATATGCTACAAAACAGACAATTTACTATGTACACAATCTTCACTAAGATTAAAGGTACAGTCTAAACCAAAATAGTTAGTTTTAAAAGATACACACATTTACTACCCATTCCCCAGCTTTGCACAACCAGCATTGTTATCTTAATATACTTTTATAACATGTAAACCTCTAACTTTCTACCTGTTTCTAAGCCTCTTATCACATGCATTTTTGTTAGCTTTTCACAAGACACAACTCGTTCAGGGGTGTCATATAGATAACATTGTACTCACTCCTGTGGAGTTGTGCAGGACACTGCACTAATGGGCTAAAATGCAAGTCAATGGATAATAAATAGCCCTGAGATAAGGCGGCTGTCTGCAGAGGCTTAGATACAAGGTAATCACAGAGGTAAAAAGTATAGTATTATAAACATGTTGGCTGTGCAAAACTGGGGAATAGGTAATAAAGGAAGTGTCTAACTTTTTAAACAATAAAAATGTTGGGAGTAAAATGTCCCTTTAATTTAAAACAAAAAATGTTTTTGATCCGTCTTCACCAGGTTAACATGAAGGTACTTACAAGGTCTACTTCTACAATCTAGAAGTCTTCAGTAAGTTACAATGGTTCATGTTGGGATGGTTGCCCCATCAGCAACATAGCAGCTACCAAAATACTATACAGATTAAGTTGCTATGCACACAATATGGGTGCAGCAAGGTTGCCTCTTTAGAAATGCTGCACACCACATTGCCATGGTAGGGGACAAACTTCTGTTAACCTTTTAACCTATTTAATTGCAACCAAATAAGACATTCAATTAATGAATCCTAGGGTTAACCTCAAAATCTATCTTAGATAAAGATTGTTGGGTGTAATATTATTGCACATAGGTGGTGAGCATACACAAGATCTCAGATGGAAACATCCTGCCTTTGATTATATGGCTTTGATGAAACATGGCTACAAGTTTTACTTATAACAAACATTAAATAAATAGAAAAATAAACACATACAAGGGAGGGTGCTTTGTTTGTGGGCTATATCAATATCATAAGGATATCTTATAAAGATCATAAAGATCATCTACATATTATCTACATATTGCTCAGCTTATGCTGGAATGTGTAGAAATCAATTGGGACAAGATTAAACAATCTTTTTTAAAACATTATTTATTCTTACTTTATAAATTCCTTTCTTTCTTGGTGGTGAAAGGCCACAAAAATCCTTACTTGTGGGAATTCATCTCCTGGCTATCAGGAGGAGGCAAAGACACCCTACCCCAAAGCTTTAAGTATCCCTCCTACTTCCCTTTCCCCCAGGTAGTAAGTATATCCAAGGATAGGAAGAAAAAAAGTAAGAAAGATAGTAAGGTAAAAAACATAATTTATGCTTACCTGATAAATGTATTTCTCTTGTAGTGTATCCAGTCCACGGATCATCTATTACTTATGGGATATTCTCCTTCCCAAAAGGAAGTTGCAAGAGGATCACCCACAGCAGAGCTGCTATATAGCTCCTCCCCTAACTGCCATATCCAGTCATTCGACCAAAACAAACAGAGAAAGGAGAAACCATAGGGTGCAGTGGTGACTGTAGTTTAATTAAATTTTAGACCTGCCTTAAAATGACAGGGCGGGCCGTGGACTGGATACACTACAAGAGAAATAAATTTATCAGGTAAGGATAAATTATGTTTTCTCTTGTTAAGTGTATCCAGTCCACGGATCATCCATTACTTATGGGATACCAATACCAAAGCTAAAGTACACGGATGATGGGAGGGACAAGGCAGGGATTAAGCGGAAGGAACCACTGCCTGAAGAACCTTTCTCCCAAAAACAGCCTCCGAAGAAGCAAAAGTATCAAATTTGTAAAATTTTGAAAAAGTGTGAAGCGAAGACCAAGTCGCGTCCTTGCAAATCTGTTCAACAGAGGCCTCATTTTTAAAGGCCCAGGCGGAAGCCACAGCTCTAGTAGAATGAGCTGTAATTCTTTCAGGGGGCTGCTGTCCAGCAGTCTCATAGGCTAGGCGTATAATACTCCGAAGCCAAAAGGAAAGAGAGGTTGCCGAAGCTTTTTGACCTCTCCTCTGTCCAGAATAAACGACAAACAGGGAAGATGTTTGACGAAAATCTTTAGTAGCTTGTAAGTAAAACTTCAAGGCACGGACTACGTCCAGATTATGTAAAAGACGTTCCTTCTTTGAAGAAGGATTAGGACATAATGATGGAACAACAATCTCTTGATTGATATTCTTGTTAGAAACCACCTTAGGTAAAAACCCAGGTTTGGTACGCAGAACTACCTTATCTGCATGAAAAATCAGATAAGGAGAATCACATTGTAAGGCAGATAGCTCAGAGACTCTCAGAGCCGAGGAAATAGCCATCAAAAACAGAACTTTCCAAGATAAAAGTTTAATATCAATGGAATGAAAGGGTTCAAACGGAACTCCTTGAATAACTTTAAGAACCAAGTTTAAGCTCCATGGGGGAGCAACAGGTTTAAACACAGGCTTAATTCTAACCAAAGCCTGACAAAATGCCTGGACGTCTGGAACTTCTGCCAGACGCTAGTGCAAAAGAATAGACAGAGCAGAAATCTGTCCCTTTAAGGAACTAGCTGATAATCCTTTATCCAAACCCTCTTGGAGAAAGGACAATATCCTAGGAATCCTAACCTTACTCCATGAGTAATTCTTGGATTCACACCAGTAAAGATATGTACGCCATATCTTGTGATAGATTTTCCTGGTAACAGGCTTTCGTGCCTGTATTAAGGTATCAATGACTGACTCGGAGAAGCCACGCTTTGATAGAATCAAGCGTTCAATCTCCATGCAGTCAGTCTCAGAGAAATTAGATTTGGATAATTGAAAGGACCTTGTATTAGAAGGTCCTGTCTTAGAGGCAGAGTCCATGGTGGAAAGGATGACATGTCCACTAGGTCTGCATACCAGGTCCTGCGTGGCCACGCAGGCGCTATTAGAATCACTGATGCTCTCTCCTGTTTGATTTTGGCAATCAGTCGAGGGAGCAGAGGAAACGGTGGAAACACCTAAGACAGGTTGAAGAACCAAGGCGCTGCTAGAGCATCTATCAGCGTCGCTTCTGGGTCCCTGGACCTGGATCCGTAACAAGGAAGCTTGGCGTTCTGGTGAGACGCCATGAGATCCAACTCTGGTTTGCCCCAACGATGAATCAACTGAGCAAACACCTCCGGATGGAGTTCCCACTCCCCCGGGTGAAAAGTCTGACGACTTAGAAAATCCGCCTCCCAGTTCTCCACGCCTGGGATATGGATTGCTGACAGGTGGCAAGAGTGAGTCTCTGCCCAGCAAATTATTTTTGAGACTTCTAACATCGCTAGGGAACTCCTGGTTCCCCCTTGATGGTTGATGTAAGCCACAGTCGTGATATTGTCCGACTGAAATCTGATGAACCTCAGTGTTGCTAACTGAGGCCAAGCCAGAAGAGCATTGAATATTGCTCTTAACTCCAGAATATTTATCGGAAGGAGTTTCTCCTCCTGAGTCCACGATCCCTGTGCCTTCAGGGAGTTCCAGACTGCACCCCAACCTAGAAGGCTGGCATCTGTTGTTACAATTGTCCAATCTGGCCTGCGAAAGGTCATACCCTCGGACAGGTGGACCAGAGACAACCACCAGAGAAGAGAATCTCTGGTCTCTTGATCCAGATTTAGCAGAGGGGACAAATCTGTGTAATCCCCATTCCACTGACTTAAGATCTTTAGATCCAAAATTGGTCTGAAGGTTCCCTCTTTTTTGGGAACCACAAACAGATTTGAATAAAAACCCTGTCCTTGTTCCGTCCGCGGAACTGGATGGATCACTCCCATTACTAGGAGGTCTTGCACACAGCGTAGGAATGCCTCTTTCTTTATCTGATTTGCAGATAACCTTGAAAGATGAAATCTCCCTTGTGGAGGGGAAGCTTTGAAGTCCAGAAGATATCCCTGAGATATGATCTCCAACGCCCAGCGATCCTGAACATCTCTTGCCCACGCCTGGGCGAAGAGAAAAAGTCTGCCCCCTACTAGATCCGTTGCCGGATAGGGGGCCGTTCCTTCATGCTGTCTTAGAGGCAGCAGCAGGCTTTCTGGCCTGCTTGCCTTTGTTCCAGGACTGGTTAGGTTTCCAGGCCTGCTTAGATTAAGCAAAAGTTCCCTCTTGTCTTGAAGCGGAGGAAGTTGATGCTGCACCTGCCTTGGAATTTCGAAAGGCACGAAAATTAGACTGTTTGACCTTTGATTTGGCCCTGTCCTGAGGAAGGGTATGACCCTTACCTCCAGTAATGTCAGCAATAATTTCTTTCAAACCATGCCTGAATAAGGTCTGCCCCTTGAAAGGAATGTTGAGTAATTTAGACTTTGAAGTCACATCAGCTGACCAGGATTTGAGCCATAGCGCCCTACGCGCCTGGATGGCGAATCCGGAATTCTTAGCCGTTAGTTTAGTCAAATGAACAATGGCATCAGAAACAAATGAGTTAGCAAGCTTAAGAGTTCTAAGCTTGTCAACAATTTCAGTCAATGGAGCTGTATGGATGGCCTCTTCCAGGGCCTCAAACCAGAATGCCGCCGCAGCAGTGACAGGCGCAATGCATGCAAGGGGCTGTAAAATAAAACCTTGTTGAATAAACATTTTCTTAAGGTAACCCTCTAATTTTTTATCCATTGGATCTGAAAAAGCACAACTGTCCTCAACCGGGATAGTGGTACGCTTTGCTAAAGTAGAAACTGCTCCCTCCACCTTAGGGACAGTCTGCCATAAGTCCCGTGTAGTGGCATCTATTGGAAACATTTTTCTAAATATAGGAGGTGGGGAAAAGGGCACACCGGGCCTATCCCACTCCTTACTAATAATTTCTGTAAGCCTTTTAGGTATTGGAAAAACATCAGTACTCACCGGCACTGCATAGTATTTATCCAGCCTACACAATTTCTCTGGCACTGCAATTGTGTCACAGTCATTCAGAGCAGCTAATACCTCCCCAAGCAATACACGGAGGTTCACAAGCTTAAATTTAAAATTAGAAATCTCTGAATCAGGTCTCCCCGAATCAGAGACGTCACCCACAGACTGAAGCTCTCCGTCCTCAGGTTCTGCATATTGTGACGCAGTATCAGACATGGCTCTTACAGCATCTACGCGCTCTGTATCTCATCTAACCCTGCAAGGTAATCGCTATGGGCGTCCCTGATGTACTTGGCGCCATATTAGCGTGCGTCCCTTGAGCGGGAGGCGAAGGGTCCGACACGTGGGGAGAGTTAGTTGGCATGACTTCCCCCTCGACAGACCCCTCTGGTGACAATTCTTTTATAACTGATCTTTACTGTTTAAGGTGAAATCAATACATTTAGTACACATTCTCCTATGGGGCTCCACCATGGCTTTTAAACATAATGAACAAGTATCCTCTGTTTCAGACATGTTTGTACAGACTAGCAATGAGACTAGCAAGCTTGGAAAACACTTTAAAGCAAGTTAACAAGCAATATAAAAAAACGTTACTGTGCCTTTAAGAGAAACAAATTTTGACAAAATTTGAAATAACAGTGAAAAAAGGCAGTTACACTAACGAAATTATTACAGTGTATGTAACAAGTCAGCAGAGCATTGCACCCACTTGCAAATGGATGATTAACCCCTTAATAACAAAAACAGAATAATAAATGACAAAAACGTTTTTTAAACACAGTCACAACTGCCACAGTCTACTGTGATTGTTACCCTCCTCAAACACGACTTTGAAGCCTTTTGAGCCCTTCAGAGATGTCCTGTATCATGCAGAGGGAAGCTGAATGTCTCTGTTAGTATTTTTAGCTGCACAGAAAAGCACTAAAATGGGCCCTTCCCACTCATATTGCAACAGTGGAAAGCTTCAGGAAACTGTCTCTAGGCAGAAATCAAACCAGCCATGTGGAAAAAAAACTAGGCCCCAATAAGTTTTGTCACCAAACATATATAAAAACGATTAACATGCCAGCAAACGTTTTATAATACATTTTTATAAGAGTATGCATCTCTATTAATAAGCCTGATACCAGTAGCTATCACTGCATTTAAGGCTTTACTTACATTAATCCGGTATAAGCAGCATTTTCTAGCAAATTCCATCCCTAGAAAAATATTAACTGCACATACCTTATTGCAGGAAAACCTGCACGCCATTCCCTCTCTGAAGTTACCTCACTCCTCAGAATATGTGAGAACAGCCATGGATCTTAGTTACTTCTGCTAAGATCATAGAAAATGCAGGCAGATTCTTCTTCTAAATACTGCCTGAGATAAACAGCACACTCCGGTACCATTTAAAAATAACAAACTCTTGATTGAAGAAATAAACTAAGTATAAAACACCACACTCCTCTTACGACCTCCATCTTGGTTGAGGCTTGCAAGAGAATGACTGGATATGGCAGTTAGGGGAGGAGCTATATAGCAGCTCTGCTGTGGGTGATCCTCTTGCAACTTCCTGTTGGGAAGGAGAATATCCCATAAGTAATGGATGATCCGTGGACTGGATACACGTAACAAGAGAAAGCTGCAAACCAGTACTATGTAAATAGGCGTGTTTCGTGTCCACTCACCACCAAGAAAGAAATTTATCATAAAGGTAAGAAAAAATTAAGTTTTCTTTCTTAAGGTGGTGAGAGTCCACAAAATACTTACTTGTGGAAACGAATACCCAAGCTGTGGAGTCCACAAAAGGAAAACAGGTGGGAAAATAAGGAAAGGCAGACACCTATTATTAATCAGGAGCTATGGCCTGAAGAACTTTCCCACCAAAACTTCCTCGCCAAGGCAAACACATAAAACTGATAAAGCTTTTTTTCTTCTTTGCAAAGATGATGACCAAATTGCAGCCTTGCAATTTGTCCTACTGAATCCTCATACTGAAAAAGCTCAAGATGTAGAAACAGAACAAGTTGAATAAGCTGTAACTCAAAAGAAAATGGCGATTGTCTCACCTACAAGTAGTCCCTGTGAGTCAACCTTTTTACCATAAAGCTAAAGATGCAGAAGTGGCCTTTTGACCCCTTACGTTTACCTGAAAATCAGGTAAACACGTTAGACAGCTGACAAACTCTTAGTAGCCTGCAAATAGAATTGCAGTGCCCTAACCACATCCATTATATGCTGTCATATCTCCTTTGTTAATTTCAGATTAGGACATCAGGAACGCACAATAATCTCCAGATTGTTACCTGGAAAAACCACCTTAGGAAGAAAACTGAACAAAGTTCACAAAACAGCCCTGTCTTAATGAAAAACAAAAATCTAATATGGTGGATTACTAGAGAGTTGACAACTCAATCACTCTCCTAGCTGGGGAAATGGCTAACAAAATAAAAAAAACTTTCCAAGAGAACAACTGAATATCTATTTTATGCATAGATCCAAAAAGGCAGATATTGCAAAATCTTGAAAACCAGATTAAAACTCAATAGAGAAAAACTAGGTTTGATTACAGGTCTGATTTTAACAAAAGCATGAATGAACTCAGGAAGATGAGCAAGCTTCCTCTGCAATGAAACTGAAAGCGCTGAGGTATGATCCTTTAGAGAGCTGGCTGACAAGCCTTTGTCTAAACCATCCTGAAGGAATAAAAAAAAAATAAAAAAATAATAATCAAGGTATTGTAATAGAATTCCAAGCATAACCCCGATCTGAACACCAAGACAGACACTTTCCTACTAGTGATAGTCTTACAAGCCTGAATCAAAGTCTCTAAGAATTGGAAAAACCTCTTTGAGAAAGAACTAAGTGTTCCCCCTCCAAGCAGTCATCTTAATGAATTCTACTTGCAACAGCAGTCAGTCAGAGGAACATAAGTGCTGCCAGTATCCCTCATACTTTGTTGCATAAGCATTCAAACTTAGAGAATGAAGATTTTGATAAAGTAATTGTACAAAGGAAATTGCTAGTGCTATCACTTCCGCTTGAGGATATCTCAACCTCGACCAATATATGGGGAGTTTGTGATTCAGACGAGACGCCAATAATTCTATCTCTGGGAAACCCCAGCAATGCACCAACTGGTCGAAAATCTTCTGATTGAGCGACCATTCCCTAGAATGTGAGGCCTGGCAACTCAAATAGTCCATCTCACCAATTGTTGACCCCAGGAATGTGAATTGCTGAGATGGACCACAGATGAGCTTCTGCCCAATACAGGAGCCTCGTTCATCGCTAGAAAACTGCGGGTATCGCCCTGATTATTGATGTAGGCTACTGCAATGATGATGTCTGACTGAAAGCAAATTGAATAGAGCTGATTTAAAAAGATACCAAGCCTGAAGTGCTCTGAATATCCCATGAATATCCAGGACATTTATTGGCAGCCTCATCTTCTGAGGTAACCAAACTCCCTTAGATCTCAGAGAGCCCCAGACTGCTCCACAACCTGACAAAACTAGCTTCCATGGAAACTATTTCCCATGACGGAAGCAGAAAAAACATCCCCTCAAACACTGGAATGCAGGATGTCCACAAGAAAGTGTCTGACTACCTGTTCCAACTGGACTAACTGTGACATGTAGTTGTCATCTCCATTCCACTATCGTAGCATGCAAAGCTTTAATGGACGTAGATGAAATCTTGCAAACTGGATGGCATCTAATGCTTCCACCATCAGACCCACAACCTCCATATACTAGGCCACAGAAGCCTGAAGTAGGGACTGTAACTTCTGTGAGAAAGAGCCTCATGGAGACCAAATCTCTGATTACCCCCAGAAAAGATACTATTATAATCTTTGTCGCATTTACCATCCAACCATGATTGTGAAGAAACCAAAGTATTTTCTCTGTGTGCACAGTAACTAATGTAAAGATGGAGCTTGAACCAAAATATTGTCAAAGTATGACACCACCGCTATTCCCTGCACTCTGACGACTGAAGGTAGAGCACCAAGAACCTTCATAAATACCCTGGGATAAATAATCCAGACTAGATTAGGATTCCTGGAGGATTTTGAGGAATCTGATTTTCTTGTGAAAAGGGAATTATGATTCCTAAAATTGTAAAAGTGGCAAGTCTTGCAATTGTTTTAGTTCTTTTCACCATTTTTTTTTAATCTTGGGGCAGAAATGTTCCCTTACCATAGAAATAATAGTCAAAGTCTGGACCAAACAAAATCTTTCCCTTGAAAGCAATCAGCAGTATCGACTGTGATACCATGTTAGCAGATCATGACTCTAAAAAAACAGGAAACACTTTTTCTTTCATGATTCAGATATACCATACAATTCTAAACAACTTACCAATTTACTTCTAGTATCTAATTTGCTTCATTATTTAGGTATCTTTTGTTGAGCTAGGTAGGTTCAGCACCTGGGTGCTATTTGCTGATTGGTGGCTGCACGTATAAAATGTGCAGCAAACCATCAGCATTAGCACCATTTGCTGAGCCTATGCTTTTCAACAAAAGGTACCTAAATAATGAAGCAAATTAGATAATAGAATTGGAAGGTTAATTAAAATGGTATGCTCTATCTGAATCATGAAAGAAAAAATTTGGGTTTCCTTTTCCTTTAACCACCACACTCTTCTAGCAAGTACTGCCAAGACCGTATTCATCGTATTAATACAAACACTATGAATGGTCATAAATAAATAAGAGCTTGTGCCCGTCGCAAGCAGCAGATGCTGTCCTGAATGCCCTCTAAGGAGGAATCTTCTGAACCAAGTAAGATAAAGAATCACACCAAAGAGAACCTGCGCCTACAATAAGCGATGCCCACAGCTGGTTGGAATAGGAGACACCCCTACAGAAAGGTCTTCCCGAAGAATCCTTCCAACTTCCTATTCATAGGATCTTTAAAGGAAGTGCAGTCCTCCAGAGTAATCGTGGTACATCTGGCTAACGTAGAGATGGCAACATCCAATTTAGGAACTCAACTGACTTAGATTTAAAGATACTATCTAATTACAGTAAAGGCTTATCCTCAAAATGGTTTGGAGTCCTGAACCCTTAAAGGCTTCAAAACTTCCTTAAGTAAGGAACGTAAGTGCTCTAACTTTAAGCTAAAGGTAGACTCTTTAGAAAATCTGGATACGATTTGTAAGATATTTCCTACAAGGACAGTTCACCTTCAGAGAGAGAGAGGAAGAATCATCAATCAGGTAGCTAAATTGGCATAGTAGTTGCAGAGATTGTAGGTAACTCAGCTTTAGTAGATGAACTTGAGAAGACAGATTTACGCTTATTACAAGGCAGCATGACTGCCATAACCTCAGAGATAGACTTTAAGTGGATCTTAAATTATGTTGAAAAATTTGTAATGCCACCCTGAGTAGTATACACTGATGGCGGTCATACTGAAGTAAGACAGAACTTAGACAAGTACTGAAAAGCAGAGCAGAAAGACAAAGTAACCAATTTGCAAAGTATGCATTTATTTGATGGTAAAACCAAAAATGTGGATCTACCCTCTAATGGGTCAAACCCAACAGAAGCAGCTCCTGTCTGCTACATTATAACGTGAAAGTGTCTAAGCACAAATACTGAAAAGGTCAAACAATAAATTAAAAAGGTTGTGAAACAATGAGGCAGAACTTTTTTTCACTTTATGCGATGACATTTTTTTAGTCAAAATGTTTCTGCAGCTCATTTTGAAATTAAATACAATTTTAAATTAGGCAGTTGTACTAAAGCACTAGCTCAATTGCAATATACTGAATATAACTGGAGAATAAAGCAAATGTTAAAGTTTTATATATTATATTGGAGTAGTTAAAAAGAGGCAGTCATCAATCAATGGGCCGCAGCCAGAGCAAAGCACTGTTTAAAGAGAACAGCCTGTTGTGGAGCAGCGCTGCAAAGCGAAAGAGTTAATGGTTTTCTCATGTGTCCCATTCTTTCTGCAGCATGTTCTGCCTTGGGGTGGAAACATATATATATATATATATATATATATATATTTTAACACAGTGTGCAAATACACTAAGAGTACACCTTTAAACACTACCAGTGTAAATTGTTGCAATGATTATAAAGTCTCCTCAAAGCAGAGTGTACACCTTTAAATACACTTCTAGTGTGAATTTATTGTGGCAATAATTATAAAGACTCCCAAAAACAGAGTACACCTTTAAATACACTACTAGTGCAAATTTATTGTGGCAATAATTATAAAGACTCCCCAAAACAGAGTGTACACCTTTAAATAGACTACTAGTGCAAATATATTGTGGCAATAATTACAAAGTCATCCCAAAACAGAGTGTACACCTTTAAATACACTACTAGTGTGAACATATTGTGGCAATAATTACAAAGTCTTCCCAAAACAGAGTGTACACCTTTAAATACACTACTAGTGCGAACATATTGTGGCAATAATTACAAAGTCTTCCCAAAACAGAGTGTACACCTTTAAATACACGACTAGTGCGAATATATTGTGGCAATAATTACAAAGTCTTCCCAAAACAGAGTGTACACCTTTAAATACACTACTAGTGCGAACATATTGTGGCAATAATTACAAAGTCTTCCCAAAACAGAGTGTACACCTTTAAATACACGACTAGTGCGAATATATTGGGGCAATAATTACAAAGTCTTCCCAAAACAGAGTGTACACCTTTAAATACACTAATAGTGCGAATATATTGTCGCAATAATTATTAAGACTCCCCAAAACAGAGTGTACATCTTCTACATACGCTCCCAGTGTGAATATATTGTTCTCAAAAACAGACTATACACTTTTAAATAGAGTTTGGTGGCAAACGTGGTGTTAACTTGCCCAAAAATGATTTGTCGCCAATATGTGCCACTTAACACCTTCTATGATGCCGACTGACCACTACTCCCACAAGGAGACTAACATTGCACAGCCAAGAACTCTTCTTCCAGTAACTATCCATTGAGGGGGAAAAAAATGTGATTAATATCCCTGTAATTCTTCAATAAATCCTGAACACCTCTATCTTTTCCTTTTTCTTGACTAGGCAAAGAACTACTGGGAGGGAAAGGGAAGCAGGCGGGATACTTAAAGCTCTGGTGTAGGGTGTCTTTGCCTCCTCCAGTAGGGAAAACAAAATGAAAGAACTTCCTTTAACTGAGAAACTTTTAACCTTAAAGGGACACTGAACTTTTGTGATTCAGATAGAGCAGCAATTTTAAGCAACTTTCTAATTTACTCCTATTATCAAATTTTCTTCATTCTCTTGGTATCTTTAATTGAAAAGCCATGTGATTCAAATTGAATTAAAGCACATCAGAAGACCTCAAAGATAGTTTAAACCTGATTGACTCCTGCAGATGTACATGCAACAAGCTGCCAGCTCTTAAAAGACATTAGGATTATTTCAATGTAATGAGTCACCTTAACAATATCCTTGGAGAAGTGGCCAACCAGAAGGGAAGAACTACATACTGTAAACAGAAAACAATATTTCACCATTAAGGTAGATGATGTAACATCCCACATGGATGAGAGTAAGAATCGTTGAGACCTATCCCTTGTTATAAACTCACCATTTTATACAAAACTGATGGTACACTAGTGGAGGAACCTTACACAGTTCTCTACATTTTTTTTAGTCTGCAACTGGCCAAAACAAACCCTATTTCATTAGAAAAATTATAGGATTGTATAAAATACAGCCACTGGACAGACTGAAGACAGGAAAAACAATTCTAACCTACAAGATCCATCTCTTTCAACAACGACTGATGAAATTTGAACAGCATGTTTGATCAAGAATCTCACAGGTGTAAAATCCAAAAATCTACATTTCCCACTCAAAAAACTTTTATAAAAGTGAAACATAGCTGTCTTACTACATCTAGACAACATTACTGTCCTCAAGACAGCTGGTGGTGCACTGAACAGGACTTCTTCTCCCAAATAACACCTAAAGCATCAATAGAGGTGGTTTTATTACTGGAAGAAATCTCCAAAGAAGTGTCTTCTGAGAGATCTGAGATTTGGAGGAATCCTAATCTACTGAATAGAACTTTGTTACACTTACTCCATAGGGGCTCAACCCCATCAGTGTGGTCTCCTTTTCTTGTGTGAATGCAGTCCAATGGTGCACAAGAAATTCTACACAATTCCTAAACAATCAGGAAAAACTAGACAAATAATGAGTCTGCATTACTTGACATGCATGAATTGCAGACAAACTATAGTAGAAAAGTTAATTAAGTGTACAGTTGTTTGCAGCCATTTAAAACCAAATGAGGTTAGGAGAGGATCAACAACCATAATTCCCATTATGCCAACTCTGTATAATCTAGACAGACATAATTATGATTCTTACTTTGTATGAGTTATACCAATACAAGCTTGCAAAAGCAATCACCCCATTTCAATTGCACATGTAAATATATGGGAAGGTTTGCAAAGAAGCATATTACTGTGATTGGCTCAAACTAATTCCTCACGTAAAGTTTAGCCAGAGGCATTTTCAGCTAATGCAACAGTAAACTCAAGTATTTTCTCTCAACCACATTAAAAAGCAGCAATTAAACAAGTTAATATAAAAAGTAGAATCAGATAGAAAATAGTATCTATCAGCGGATGAGCATTAGTAGGAAGTACACAACTGATATTAGTATATTAGCTTCAATTTAATTTGTTTTCACTTCCTATTTGTAGGCAAAAACCTGTTTAAGTGCTGCTCCTTCATATGGATTTTACAGAAAAATTTTTTTGAGTACAATCTCCCTTTAAAGTGAATGTAAAGTTGAGCATAGTCGCTCAAGTCATAGGAAAGAATTAAAAAAATTAATGAGACTCATTCATCAAATGTGTAGGACATACTTATCCTCCGCCCACCATATTCGTTAATCGATTGACAGATGACTCATCTGCAATCCACTAATCATTGTTTCCCCCGCACGTGATGTTTGTGCAAAGGAGCTGAACGCCCCGGGGGGGGGGGGGGGGGGGGAACGATTAGTGGATTGCAGATGATTACCATTCTGACATTAATAGGTGAAAATCTCAGAAGATAAGTATATCGTACACATTTGATGAATGAAAGTCTCATTCATTTTTTTAAATTCTTTCCTATGACGTGAGCGACTATGCTCAAGTTTACATTCACTTTAAATCTGTTAACATGAATATTAAAATTAACAGGAAATACACGTTTGTGCAGAACTGATACCCACCAGTATTTACTGGCGGATCAGGACAACTCCAACAGTCCAGGAGTAGCATATGCAAGCAGCTGCCAATCACAGGCCATGTCCTGTTTTGTGCGTGTATATATATATATATATATATATATATATATATATATATATATACATACATACACACACACAAACATAAAATAGAGGAGAGGAGCAAATAATTATTAATATATATATATATATATATATATATATATATACATACACACACACACACAAACATAAAATAGAGGAGAGGAGCAAATAATTATTAATATATATATATATATATATATATATATATATATATATACACATATACACACATACACAATATATATGTCTGTACACACGGAAACAAAAACTGTCAAAATAATATTTTCCAAACAAAATTGCAAGAACAGATATTCTGTTTATTAGGAAGCATCATGCCTCCTATCAAAATATATTTTTCCATAGTAGTTTCATAGTGAAGGTACTTTGAAATAGGAAAATAATTCTTCTCACATCGATGTTGAGTAGTTTCAAATGTCAGACGATGACTGGGAGCTTAAAAAGGAAAACACAAAAAATTATTAGTAAAGGTGTAACATTTCCATAAGGCAATACATTCCTGGTCCATTTTAATGGGTGCACCACCTGGCTAATATCACTGACAAGTGGGGGGAGGGGTGCGCTCTACTACAGAGCTGTGAGTGGGACTTATATTGTTTCTGCCTACTTATATTAATAGTATACAATTGGGATATTTATATTAATTTATATATACTACCCGCGGCAGCTTATATGGTTGGAAATTGTTACATGTGAATCCTTATATAAGGTATAAACTAGTGTGCATTGATTGTTCTAAATGGTGCTACAATATGTTGCAATGTGTTGCAAATAACAATGCTTGATGTTGAAAATGGCAGCACCATTTCCAACATCAAGCATTGTTATTTGCAACACATTGCAACATATTGTAGCACCATTTAGAACAATCAATGCACACTAGTTTATACCTTATATAAGGATTCACATGTAACAATTTCCAACCATATAAGCTGCCACGGGTAGTATATATAAATTAATATAAATATCCCAATTGTATACTATTAATATAAGTAGGCAGAAACAATATAAGTCCCACTCACAGCTCTGTAGTAGAGCGCACCCCTCCCCCCACTTGTTTTAGATTTCTTTTTCTGATACTGGGAGCATATCAGAATTAGGGGTTGCACAGTTGAGTCCTGCACGTATATCACCACACACCTTAAATAGCACTAATATCACTGACACCCAAAGTTTTAGCCAATATTAAGCTAAAATTAGCAAATATTAAAATGTGTAACTGTTTATTGCAGAATTGATCATTAAATAAATGCTTGTTAAAAAGTGATGGCAAATCCTAGCTTTTCAAAAAACGTTAGGACAGTGAAGGCTAGCCTTGGCACCTTAGATGTTTTGGAACTACATATCCCTTGATGCTTTGGCACTCTGCAGTCTAGTTGAGCACTATGGGAAATGTAGTTCCAAAACATCAGGGGTGCCAATGTTAGCCATCACTGCGCTAGGATTTACCAGCACTTTATATAAATGGAATCTTAAGTGATAATTTTTTTTAAAAGGTATGTTTAGCGAGGAGGCTGAGGCAAAGAAAATGTATGTTTAACATAACGTTTTAAAAAGTCATCACTGTAGGTTCCATTTATTTTAAGTTCTGGTAAATTCTAGTGTTTTTGAAAAGCTAGGATTTACCATCACTTTAAAGGGACACTAAACCCAAATTCTTTCTTTCATGATTCAGATAGAGTATGCAATTTTAAGCAACTTTCTAATTTACCCCTATTATCAATTTTTCTTCGTTCTCTTGGTATCTTTATTCGAAAAAGCTAAATGTAGACACCAATCAGCAAGCGCTACCCAGAGTGCTGAATTAAAATGGGCCGGCTCCTAAGCTTATATTCATGCTTTTTTCAAATAAAGGTAGCAAGAGAATGAAGAAAAATTGATAGGAGTAAATGAGAAAGTTGCCTGAAATTGCACGCTCTATATGAATCATGAAAGAAAAAAATTGGGTTTAGTATCCTGAAAAACAATGCAATTAAAGGGACACTAAACACAATTTTTTTCTTGTTTATGGGTGCTGTCCAATCAGCAAGGTAAACCCAGGTTGTGAACCAAAAATGGGCTGGCTTCTAAACTTACATTCTTGCTTTTCAAATAAAGATAAGAGAATGAAAAATGTTGATAATAGGATTAAAATAGAAAGTTGCTTAAAATGGCATGCTCTATCTGAATCATAAAAGAAAAAAATTGGGTTCAGTGTTCCTTTAATTTGCATTTTTATTCATTACATATTTCAGAACCAATGTACAACTTATACTTAAAAGGACAGCAAAGACCTTGTGATTACAAAAGGTTTCTGCAATCTTTCACAATAGATTACTATATCACAGGAGTACATAACACCTTGTTTGTTGCAATTGTTTTTCAATGGCAAACTCCACCCACGATTTCTGTATCTTGCAATATCCTCAAATTACAGCAGCACTTTCTTTAAATAAAAAAAACATAATTTATGTAAGAATTTACCCGATAAATTCATTTCTTTCATATTGGCAAGAGTCCATGAGCTAGTGACGTATGGGATATACATTCCTACCAGGAGGGGCAAAGTTTCCCAAACCTCAAAATGCCTATAAATACACCCCCCACCACACCCACAATTCAGTTTACCGAATAGCCAAGAAGTGGGGTGATAAGAAAGGAGCGAAAGCATCAACAAGGAATTGGAATAATTGTGCTTTATACAAAAAAATCATAACCAACATAAAAAGGGTGGGTCTCATGGACTCTTGCCAATATAAAAGAAATGAATTTATCAGGTAAATTCTTAAATAAATTATGTTTTCTTTCATGTAATTGGCAAGAGTCCATGAGCTAGTGATGTATGGGGATAGCAAACACCCAAGATGTGGAACTCCACGCAAGAGTCACTAGAGAGGGAGGGATAAAAATAAAGACAGCCAATTCCGCTGAAAAATTAATCCACAACCCAAATCAAAAGTTTTAATCTTATAATGAAAAAAAAAAATGAAAATATAAGCAGAATAATCAAACTGAAACAGCTGCCTGAAGTATTTTTCTACCAAAAACTACTTCTGAAGAAGAGAAAACATCAAAATGGTAGTATTTAGTAAAAAACATAATTTATGCTTACCTGATAAATTTATTTCTCTTGTAGTGTATTCAGTCCACGGGTCATCCATTACTTATGGAATATATTCTCTTCCCAACAGGAAATTGCAAGAGGATCACCCAAGCAGAGCTGCTACATAGCTCCTCCCCTCACATGTCATATTCAGTCATTCGACCAAAACAAGACGAGAAAGGAGGAACCATAGGGTGCAGTGGTGACTGAAGTATTAATTAAAATTTAGATCTGCCTTAAAAAGACAGGGCGGGCCGTGGACTGAATACACTACAAGAGAAATAAATTTATCAGGTAAGCATAAATTATGTTTTCTCTTGTTAAGTGTATTCAGTCCACGGGTTATCCATTACTTATGGGATACCAATACCAAAGCTAAGTACACGGATGATGGGAGGGACAAGGCAGGCACTTAAACGGAAGGAACCACTGCCTGTAGAACCTTTCTCCCAAAAACAGCCTCCGAAGAAGCAAAAGTGTCAAATTTGTAAAATTTTGAAAAAGTGTGAAGCGAAGACCAAGTCGCAGCCTTGCAAATATGTTCAACAGAGGCCTCATTCTTAAAGGCCCAGGTGGAAGCCACAGCTCTAGTGGAATGAGCTGTAATTCTTTCAGGGGGCTGCTGTCCAGCAGTCTCATAGGCTAAACGTATTATGCTACGAAGCCAAAAGGAGAGAGAGGTTGCCGAAGCTTTTTGACCTCTCCTCTGTCCAGAGTAAACGACAAACAGGGAAGAAGTTTGACGAAAATCTTTAATTGCCTGTAAATAGAATTTCAGGGCACGGACTACGTCCAGATTATGCAAAACATAATTTATGTAAGAACTTACCTGATAAATTCATTTCTTTCATATTAGCAAGAGTCCATGAGCTAGTGACGTATGGGATATACATTCCTACCAGGAGGGGCAAAGTTTCCCAAACCTTAAAATGCCTATAAATACACCCCTCACCACACCCACAAATCAGTTTAACGAATAGCCAAGAAGTGGGGTGATAAGAAAAAAGTGCGAAAGCATAAAAAATAAGGAATTGGAATAATTGTGCTTTATACAAAAAAATCATAACCACCATAAAAAAAGGGTGGGCCTCATGGACTCTTGCTAATATGAAAGAAATGAATTTATCAGGTAAGTTCTTACATAAATTATGTTTTCTTTCATGTAATTAGCAAGAGTCCATGAGCTAGTGACGTATGGGATAATGACTACCCAAGATGTGGATCTTTCCACGCAAGAGTCACTAGAGAGGGAGGGATAAAATAAAGACAGCCAATTCCTGCTGAAAATAATCCACACCCAAAATAAAGTTTAATGAAAACATAAGCAGAAGATTCAAACTGAAACCACTGCCTGAAGTACTTTTCTACCAAAAACTGCTTCAGAAGAAAACACATCAAAATGGTAGAATTTAGTAAAAGTATGCAAAGATGACCAAGTTGCTGCTTTGCAAATCTGATCAACCGAAGCTTCATTCCTAAACGCCCAGGAAGTAGAAACTGACCTAGTAGAATGAGCTGTAATCCTTTGAGGCGGAGTTTTACCCGACTCAACATAGGCATGATAAAATAAAGATTTCAACCAAGATGGCAAAGAAATGGCAGAAGCTTTCTGGCCTTTTCTAGAACCGGAAAAGATGACAAATAGACTAGAAGTCTTTCGGAAAGACTTAGTAGCTTCAACATAATATTACAAAGCTCTAACAGCATCCAAAGAATGCAATGATTTCTCCCTAGAATTCATAGGATTAGGACATAATGAAGGAACCACAATTTCTCTACTAATGTTGTTAGAATTCACAACCTTAGGTAAAAAATTCAAAAGAAGTTTGCAGCACCGCCTTATCCTGATGAAAAATCAGAAAAGGAGACTCACAAGAAAGAGCAGATAATTCAGAGACTCTTCTGGCAGAAGAGATGGCCAAAAGAAACAAAACTTTCCAAGAAAGTAATTTAATGACCAAAGAATACATGGGTTCAAAAGGAGGAGCTTGAAGAGCCCCCAGAACCAAATTCAAAACTCCAAGGAGGAGAAATTGACTTAATGATAGGTTTTATACGAACCAAAGCTTGTACAAAACAATGAATATCAGGAAGATTAGCAATCTTTCTGTGAAAAAGAACAGAAAGAGCAGAGATTTGTCCTTCAAGGAACTTGCGGACAAACCTTTATCTAAACCATCCTGAAGAAACTGTAAAATTCTCGGTATTCAAAAAGAATGACAAGAAAAATGATGAGAAAGACACTAAGAAATATAAGTCTTCCAGACTCTATAATATATCTCTCTAGATACAGATTTACGAGCCTGTCACATAGTATTAATCACAGAGTCAGAGAAACCTCTTTGACCAAGAATCAAGCGTTCAAACTCCATACCTTAAAATTTAAGGATTTGAGATCCTGATGGAAGAAAGGACCTTGCGACAGAAGGTCTGGTCTTAACGGAAGAGTCCACAGCTGGCAAGAGGCCATCCGGACAAGATCCGCATACCAAAACCTGTGAGGCCATGCTGGAGCTACCAGCAGGACAAACGAGAATTCCTTAAGAATCTTGGAGAATACTCTTGGAAGAAGAACTAGAGGCGGAAAGATATAGGCAGGATGATACTTCCAAGGAAGTGATAATGCATCCACTGCCTCCGCCTGAGGATCCCGGGATCTGGACAGATACCAGGGAAGTTTTCTTGTTTAGATGAGAAGCCATCAGATCTATTTCTGGGAGTTCCCACATTTGAACAATCTGAAGAAATACCTCTGGGTGAAGAGACCATTCGCCCGGATGCAACGTTTGGTGACTGAGATAATGCGCTTCCCAATTGTCTATACCTGGGATATGAACCGCAGAGATTAGACAGGAGCTGGATTCCGCCCAAACCAAAATTCGAGATACTTCTTTCATAGCCAGAGGACTGTGAGTCCCTCCTTGATGATTGATGTATGCCACAGTTGTGACATTGTCTATCTGAAAACAAAAGAACAACTCTCTCTTCAGAAGAGGCCAAGACTGAAGAGCTCTGAAAATTGCACGGAGTTCCAAAATATTGATCGGTAATCTCACCTCCTGAGATTCCCAAACCCCTTGTGCTGTCAGAGACCCCACACAGCTCCCCAACCTGTAAGACTTGCATCTGTTGAGATTATAGTCCAGGTCGGAAGAACAAAGAAGCCCCCTGAACTAAACGATGGTGATCTCTCCACCACGTCAGAGAGTGTCGTATAATCGGTTTAAAGATATTAATTGAGATATCTTTGTGTAATCCCTGCACCATTGGTTCAGCATACAGAGCTGAAGAGGTCGCATGTGAAAACGAGCAAAGGAGATCGCATCCGATGCAGCAGTCATAAGACATAAAATTTCCATGCATAAGGCTACCAAAGGGAATGAATGTGACTGAAGGTTTTGACAAGCTGATATCAATGTTAGACTTCTCTTGTCTGACAAAGACAGAGTCATAGACACTGAATCTATCTGGAAACCTAAAAAGGTTACCCTTGTCTGAGGAATCAATGAACTTTTTGGTAAATTGATCCTCCAACCATGATCTTGAAGAAACAACACAAGTCGATTCGTATGAGATTCTGCGAAAATGTGAAGACTGAGCAAGTACCAAGATATCGTCCAAAATAAGGAAATACCAATACCCTGTTCTCTGATTACAGACAGAAGGGCACCGAGAACCTTTGAAAAAATTCTTGGAGCTGATGCTAGGCCAAACGGTAGAGCCACAAAACTGGTAATGCTTGTCTAAAAAGAGAATCTCAGAAACTAAAAGTAATCTGGATGAATCGGAATATGCAGATATGCATCCTGTAAATCTATTGTAGACATATAATGCCCTTGCTAAACAAAAGGCAGAATAGTCCTACAGTTACCATCTTGAATGTTGGTATCCTTACATAACGATTCAATATTGATAGATCCGGAACTGGTCTGAAGGAAT
This sequence comes from Bombina bombina, assembly GCF_027579735.1. NCBI lineage: Eukaryota > Metazoa > Chordata > Amphibia > Anura > Bombinatoridae > Bombina > Bombina bombina. The sequence continues at coordinate 976,490,530 of NC_069503.1, forward strand.
TGACCTTCTTTGGTACAATGAAGAGATAGAATAAAACCCCAGCCCCTGTTCCAGAACTGGAACTGGCATAATTACTCCAGCCAACTCTAGATCTGAAACATATTTCAGAAATGCTGAGCCTTTGCTGGGTTTACTGGGACACGGGAAAGAAAAAAATCTCTTTGCAGGAGGCCTTAACTTGAAGCCAATTCTGTACCTTTCTGAAACAATGTTCTGAAACCAGAGATTGTGAACTGAATTGATCCAAATTCCTTTGAAGAAAACGTGATCTGCCCCATACCAGCTGAGCTGGAATGAGGGCCGCACCTTCATGGGTACTTAGGAGCTGGCTTTGGGTTTCTATAAGGCTTGGATATATTCCAAACTGGAAATGGTTTCCAAACTGATACCGCTCCTGAGGATGAAGGATCAGGCTTTTGTTCCTTGTTGTGAGGAAAGGAACGAAAACGATTATTAGACCTAAATTTACCTTAGATTTTTTATCCTTTGGTAAAAAAGTTCCCTTCCCTCCAGTAACAGTTGAGATAATAGAATCCAACTGAGAACCGAATAATTTATTACCCTGGAAAGAAAGGGATAGCAAAGTAGACTTAGAAGACATATCAGCATTCCAAGTTTTAAGCCATAAAGCTCTTCTAGCTAAAATAGCTAGAGACAAATACCTGACATCAACTCTAATGATATCAAAGATGGTATCACAAATAAAATTATTAGCATGTTATAGAATAATAATAATGCTATAAAATTATGATCTGTTACTTGTTACTAAAGCTTCTAACCAAAAAGTTGAAGCTGCAGCAACATCCGCTAAAAATATAGCAGGAGTAGAGACAGCCCCATTAACCTTAGGGATTTTGTCCCAAAAACTCTAATCTGTCAGATGGCACAGAATATAATTGCTTAAAACGTTTTAGAAGGAGTAAATGAATTACCCAAAATATTCCATTCCCTGGAAATTACTTCAGAAATAGCATCAGGGAGAGAAAACACTTCTGGAATAACAACAGGAGATTTAAAAAACCTTATTTAAACGTTTAGATTTAGTATCAAGAGGACCAGAATCCTCTATTTCTAATGCAATTAATACTTCTTTAAGTAAAGAACGAATAAATTCCATCTTGAACAAATACGAAGATTTATCAGCATCAACCTCTGAGACAGAAACCTCTGAACCAGAACCATTATCAGTATTAGAATGATGATGTTCATTTAAAAATTCATCTGAAAAAAGAGAAGTTTTAAAAGACTTTTATGTATACTAGAAGGAGAAATAACAGACATAGCCTTCTTAATGGATTTTAAAAATAAAATCTCTTATGTTATCAGGAACACTCTGAAAATTAGATGTTGACGGAACAGCAACAGGTAATGTAACAGTACTAAAGGAAATTTTATCTGCATTAACAAGTTTGTCATGACATGCAATACAAACAACAGCTGGAGAAACAGATACCAAAAGTTTTATAGCAGATACACTTAGCTTGGTAGCTCCAGCACCGGGCAGCGATTTTCCTGAAGTATCTTCTGACTCAGTTGCAACGTGGAACATCTTGCAATATGTAATAGAAAAAACAACATATAAAGCAAAATTGATCAAATTCCTTAAATGACAGTTTCAGGAATGGGGAAAAAAATGCCAGTGAACAAGCTTCTAGCAACCAGAAGCAATAAATAATGAGACTTAAATAATGTGGAGACAAAAATGACGCCCATATTTTTTAGCGCCAAATAAGACGCCCACATTATTTGGCGCCTAAATGCTTTTGGCGCCAAAAAATGACGCCACATCCAGAACGCCAACACTTTTGACGCAAAAAAAACGTCAAAAAATGACGCAACTTCCGGCGACACGTATGACGCCGGAAACAGAAAAAAAATTTTGCGCCAAAAAAGTCCGCGCCAAGAATGACGCAATAAAATGAAGCATTTTCAGCCCCCGCGAGCCTAACAGCCCACAGGGAAAAAGTCAAATTTTTTAAGGTAAGAAAAAATGATTGATTCAAATGCATTATCCCAAATATGAAACTGACTGTCTGAAAATAAGGAATGTTGAACATCCTGAGTCAAGGCAAATAAATGTTTGAATACATATATTTAGAACTTTATAAAAAAGTGCCTAACCATAGCTTAGAGTGTCACAGAAAATAAGCTTACTTACTTACCTCAGGACACTCATCTACATGTTGTAGAAAGCCAAACCAGTACTGAAACGAAAATCAGCAGAGGTAATATATATAAGAGTATATCGTCGATCTGAAAAGGGAGGTAAGAGATGAATCTCTACGACCGATAACAGAGAACCTATGAAATAGACCCCGTAGAAGGAGATCATTGCATTCAAATAGGCAATACTCTCCTCACATCCCTCTGACATTCACTGCACGCTGAGAGGAAAACCGGGCTCCAACCTGCTGCAGAGCGCATATCAACGTAGAATCTAGCACAAACTTACTTCACCACCTCCATAGGAGGCAAAGTTTGTAAAAACTGATTTGTGGGTGTGGTGAGGGGTGTATTTATAGGCATTTTAAGGTTTGGGAAACGTTGCCCCTCCTGGTAGGAATGTATATCCCATACGTCACTAGCTCATGGACTCTTGCTAATTACATGAAAGAAAAGTCGTTCCTTCCTTGAAGAAGGATTAGGACATAATGACGGAACAACAATCTCCTGATTGATATTCCTGTTAGAGACTACCTTAGGTAAAAAACCCAGGTTTAGTACGCAGAACTACCTTGTCTGAATGGAAAATCAGATAAGGAGAATCACAGTGTAAGGCAGACAATTCCGAGACTCTTCGAGCCGAGGAAATAGCCATCAAAAATAGAACTTTCCAAGATAAAAGTTTAATATCAACGGAATGAAGGGGTTCAAACGGAACTCCTTGAAGAACTTTAAGAACCAAGTTTAAGCTCCACGGAGGAGCAACAGCTTTAAATACAGGCTTAATCCTAGCTAAAGCTTGACAAAAGGCCTGGACGTCTGGAACTTCTGCCAGACGCTTGTGCAAAAGAATAGACAGAGCAGAAATCTGTCCCTGTAAAGAACTAGCTGATAAGCCTTTTTCCAAGCCCTCTTGGAGAAAAGACAATATCCTCGGAATCCTAACCTTACTCCACGAGTAACTCTTGGATTTGCACCAACACAGGTATTTACGCCATATCTTATGGTAGATTTTTCTGGTAACAGGCTTTTGTGCCTGTATCAAAGTATCAATAACTGACTCGGAGAAGCCACGGTTTGATAGGATCAAGCGTTCAATCTCCACACAGTCAGCCTCAGAGAAATTAGATTTGGATGATTGAAGGGACCTTGTATTAGAAGGTCTTTCCTCAAAGGTAGAGTCCATGGAGGACAGGACGACATGACCACTAGGTCTGCATACCAGGTCCTGCGTGGCCACGCAGGCGCTATCAGAATCACTGATGCTCTCTCCTGTTTGATCTTGGCAATCAGTCGAGGGAGCAGAGGAAACGGTGGAAACACATAAGCCATGTTGAAAAACCAAGGAGCTGCTAGAGCATCTATCAGCTTCGCTCCCGGGTCCCTGGACCTGGAACCGTAAAGAGGAAGTTTGGCGTTCTGGCGAGACGCCATGAGATCCAGTTGAGCAAATACCTCCGGATGGAGTTCCCACTCCCCCGGATGAAAAGTCTGACGACTTAGAAAGTCCGCCTCCCAGTTCTCCACTCCTGGGATGTGGATCGCTGACAAGTGGCAAGAATGAGACTCTGCCCAGCGAATTATCTTTGAGACTTCCAACATCGCTAGGGAGCTCCTGGTTCCCCCTTGATGGTTGATATAAGCCACAGTTGTGATGTTGTCCGACTGAAATCTGATGAACCTCAGTGTTGCTAGCTGAGGCCAAGCTAGAAGAGCGTTGAATATTGCCCTTAACTCCAGAATATTTATTGGGAGGAGTTTCTCCTCCTGAGTCCAGGATCCCTGAGCCTTCAGGGAATTCCAGACTGCGCCCCAGCCTAGGAGGCTGGCATCTGTTGTTACAATCGTCCAATCTGGCCTGCGAAAGGTCATGCCCCTGGACAGATGGACCCGAGATAACCACCAGAGAAGAGAATCTCTGGTCTCTTGATCCAGATTTAGTAGAGGGGACAAATCTGAGTAATCCCCATTCCACTGACTTAGCATGCACAATTGCAGCGGTCTGAGATGCAGGCGCGCAAATGGCACTATGTCCATTGCCGCTACCATTAAGCCGATTACTTCCATGCACTGAGCCACTGACGGGCGTGGAATGGAATGAAGGACCCGGCAAGCATTTAAGAGTTTTGATAACCTGGCCTCCGTCAGGTAAATTTTCATTTTTACAGAATCTATCAGAGTCCCTAGGAAGGAGACTCTTGTGAGTGGTGATAGAGAACTCTTTTCCACGTTCACCTTCCACCCATGCAACCTTAGAAATGCCAGAACTATCTCTGTATGACACTTGGCAATTTGCAAGCTTGTCGCCTGTATCAGGATGTCGTCTAGATACGGAGCCACCGCTATGCCTCGCGGTCTTAGAACCGCCAGAAGAGAGCCCAGCACCTTTGTAAAGATTCTCGGGGCCGTAGCCAACCCGAAGGGAAGAGCTACAAACTGGTAATGCCTGTCTAGGAAGGCAAATCTTAGGAACCGATGATGATCTTTGTGAATCGGTATGTGAAGGTAGGCATCCTTTAAATCCACCGTGGTCATGTACTGAGCCTCTTGGATCATGGGTAGGATAGTCCGAATAGTTTCCATTTTGAATGATGGAACTCTTAGGAATTTGTTTAAAATCTTTAGGTCCAAAATTGGCCTGAAGGTACCCTCTTTCTTGGGAACCACGAACAGATTTGAATAAAATCCCTGTCCTTGTTCCGTCCGCGGAACTGGGTGGATCACTCCCATTACTAGGAGGTCTTGTACGCAACATAGGAATGCCTCTTTCTTTATTTGGTTTTCTGATAACCTTGAAAGATGAAATCTCCCTAGAGGAGGAGAAGCCTTGAAGTCCAGAAGATATCCCTGAGATATGATCTCCAACGCCCAGGGATCCTGGACATCTCTTGCCCACGCCTGGGCGAAGAGAGAAAGTCTGCCCCCAACTAGATCCGTTTCCGGATAGGGGGCCATCCCTTCATGCTGTCTTAGGGGCAGTAGCAGGTTTTCTGGCCTGCTTGCCCTTGTTCCAGGACTGGTTAGTTTTCCAGGCCTGTCTGTAACGAGCAACGGTTCCTTCCTGTTTTGGGGCGGAGGAAGTTGACGTTGCTCCTGCCTTGAAGTTTCGAAAGGCATGAAAATTAGACTGTTTGGCCTTTGATTTGGCCTTGTCCTGAGGAAGGGTATGACCCTTACCTCCCGTAATGTCAGCGATAATTTCTTTCAAGCCGGGCCTGAATAAGGTTTGCCCCTTGAAAGGAATATTAAGTAATTTAGAACTCACATCAGCTGACCAGGATTTAAGCCATAACGCTCTGCACGCTTGAATGGCAAAACCGGAATTCTTAGCCGTTAGTTTAGTTAGATGTACAATGGCATCAGAAACAAATGCATTAGCTAGCTTAAGTGCTTTAAGCTTGTCCATAATTTCATCCAATGGAGCTGAGTGAATGGCCTCTTCTAGAGACTCAAACCAAAATGCCGCAGCAGCAGTGACAGGCGCAATGCATGCAAGGGGCTGTAAGATAAAACCTTGTTGAACAAACATTTTCTTAAGGTAACCCTCCAATTTTTTATCCATTGGATCCGAAAAAGCACAACTATCTTCCACCGGGATAGTGGTACACTTAGCTAAAGTAGAAACTGCTCCCTCCACCTTAGGGACCGTCTGCCATAAGTCCCGTGTAGTGGCGTCTATTGGAAACATTTTTCTAAATATAGGAGGTGGGGAAAAGGGCACACCAGGTCTATCCCACTCCTTGCTAATAATTTCTGTAAGCCTTTTAGGTATAGGAAAAACGTCGGTACACACCGGTACTGCATAGTATCTATCCAGCCTACATAATTTCTCTGGAATCGCAACTGTGTTACAGTCATTCAGAGCCGCTAAAACCTCCCCTAGCAATACACGGAGGTTCTCAAGCTTAAATTTAAAATTAGAGATCTCTGAATCCGGTTTCCCTGGATCAGATCCGTCACCTACAGAATGAAGCTCTCCGTCCTCATGTTCTGCAAACTGTGACGCAGTATCGGACATGGCTCTTGTAGCACCAGCGCGCTCTATTCTTACCCCAGAGCAATCGCGCTTGCCTCTTAATTCTGGCAGTTTAGATAATACTTCTGTCAGGGTATTATTCATAATATTAGCTATGTCTTGTAAGGTGATTTGTATGGCCGTCCCTGATGCACTTGGCACCACAATATCACGCGCCTCCTGAGCGGGAGGCGAAGGTACTGACACATAAGGAGAGTTAGTCAGCATAACTTCCCCCTCGTTGTCTGGTGATAATTCCTTTATAGATAAAGACTGACCTTTATTATTTAAAGTGAAATCAATACATTTAGTACACATGTTTCTGTGGGGCTCCACAGTGGCCTTTAAACATAGTGAACAAACAGATTCATCTGTGTCAGACATGTTTAAACAGATTAGCAATAAGACTAGCAGACTTGGAAAACACTGTAAATAATTTTACAAGTAATAAAGAAAAATGCTACTGTGCCTTTAAGAAGCACAGAAAACTGTCACAGTTGAAATAACAATGAACCAAATTAGTTATAGCAAACAAATTTTCACAGTAAATGTATTAAGTTAGCAGAGCATTGCACCCACTTGCAAATGGATGATTAACCCCTTAAAACCCAAACGGTTTTTATAAGCAAAAAAACGTTTTTTAATACAGTCAAAAAACCACTGTCACAGGTCTGCTGTGACTGATTACCTCCCTCAAAATGACTTTTGAAGTCCCTTAAGCTGTCTGGAGGCGACCCGGGTTAAGCAGAAGGAAGCAGGAAGACAGAGCCTGAATTTTTACTGCGTCAAAAGAGCGCTAAAATAGGCCCCTCCTACTCAATATTACAATATTGGGAGTTTCAGTTAACTGTTTCTATACAGAAATATTGTCAGCCATGTGGAAAAATTTTATGCCCCAACAAGTTTTATCACCGATGTACCTCACAAAACGATTAAACATGCCAGTAAAATCGTTTTAAACATCCCTTTTTTAAGGAGCATGTATCTCTATTGATAAGCCTGATACCAGTCTTCCTACTGCATTTAAGGCTTATAACATCACTTCAGTATTAATAGCATTTTCTCAGTCAAATTCCATTCCTTAGAAAATTACTTTACTGTATATATTTAAACCAGCCTGCTAACAGTCGCTCTCACTGTATTAAAGGCTTTTAATTACATTACATCGGTATCAGCAGTATTTTCTTAGTCAATTCCATTCCTTAGAAAAATAATTTACTGCACATACCTTGTTTGCAGGGTTCCCTGCACGCTATTCCCTTTCTGAAAGTTACCTCACTCCTCAGAATATGCGAGAACAGCCAGTGGATCTTAGTTACTGCCGCTAAGATCATAGAAAACGCAGGCAGATTCTTCTTCCAAATACTGCCTGAGAATAAACAACACACTCCGGTGTCATTTTAAAATAACAAACTTTTGATTGAAGAAATAAACTAAGTATAAAAACACCACAGTGTAACTATATTAAAACCTGGTAAAGATCCCTCCCTCTGCACCAGCTACAGGCCTATCTCACTAATCAATACTGATATTAAATTTTTCTCTAAAATCTTAGCCAATCGTATCGCCAACCTTCTCCCCTCTCTAATCAACCCAGATCAGGTGGGATTTATCCCTAAAAGGGAGGGCCCGGATAACACCAGACGTCTCTTGAATATTATGGCCCTGTCTTCCAGTATGAACAAGCCCGTGGCAATTATATCATTAGATGCAGAAAAGGCCTTTGATCGGGTGAGATGGCGATTCCTGTGGGAAGTACTTAGCACCCTTAAGTTCCCAAGTTCTCTGTTGGGCGCAATTAAAGCTTTATACTCTACTCCCTCCGCTACGGTAAAGGGTATCGGCTTCCAAACTCCCCCTTTTCAAATTTCCAACGGGACTAGACAGGGCTGCCCCCTATGACCCCTCCTTTTCGCACTGGCCATTGAGCCGTTGGCAGAAAAAATCAGACTTGACCCACATATGAGTGGCATCACCCTATGTGGCACTAAACACAACATAGCCTTATTTGCTGACGACATTACCCTGTTTTCGTCAGACCTCGCGACCACCCTACCTAGACTCCTACTTTTAGTCAGGGAATTTGGTGCTCACTCTCATTATAAACTTAATATCTCTAAAACTGAGATTTACACTCAAGGCTTTCAGAACTCGTATATTGCCCCCTTAAAGATTAAATACCCGTATAAATGGTCGGAATCTTCAGTGACCCACTTGGGAGTTAGACTGTCCAACGACTTCCCTCGGGTTATCAGGGACAACTACCTTCCCCTACTGTCAGACCTTCGTTCCCTCAATGAGAAGTGGAACCTTTCCCAAGTCTCTTGGCTTGGAAGGATCGCTGCCCTAAAAATGTCCTTCCTTCCTCGACTCACATATTTATTCCGTTGTCTGCCAATCAAAGTTCCCAGGCATATCCTACTACAGTTTCAGAGTGAGGTTACTAAGCACATCTGGCAGGGTAAACCCCCAAGGGTGGCGCAGAGAATCTTACAGTTGCCTCGGTCACAGGGAGGTCTGGGCTCTCCCTCGATAGTAAAATACTATGAGGGAGCCATGCTCACCCATGTCTCTCAATGGGGAGCTTCACAGTCTTCTTCTAAATGGAAGTCTATTGAGCAGGCCTCTTTGCCCTTCAACCTAACCCTACGTGACCTGATCTGGACGCCTGCACACTGTCACAGGGACTTGTTCCTAATGAATCCTATCATTCGGGAATGCCTGCAATTCTGGGATAAAATCCGCCACTCCACACAGGTTGCTCCCCACCCCTCTCCTATAGCCTCCTTGCCTGGCCTATTAGTGGGACTACAGGATGCCCATCCATCCAAATGGTCCCAGTTAGGAATACTGACGGTTTCGGATCTTTGGCTTCCGACACCGGAATGTGGATTTAAGTCTGATTCACAGCTCGGAGCAGATGGAGCATTACCCCACATTCTGAAATTTGAATATCTTAGAGTTAAAAACTTCTTGATTTCCTGGGGCTTTAAGCCTCAGTCAAATCGGCCCTTAACCTTGTGGGAGTCCACCTGGAAACAGGGTGAGAGGCTCCACAGTCCCCTCTCCAGGCATTACACTCTGTTGATCTCTGAACCATCCTCAGACCTGGCCCCACATCTAGTTAAGTGGGGATCCTTGCTGAACAGAACTTTTACAGCAACCGATTGGGAACAGGCGATTGAACGAACTAAAAAAACTATACATTGCATCACCCTTTTTGAAACTTTTTATAAGCTGGTGGCCCACTGGTACTATGTGCCCACCAGGTTAGCTAAAATATATCCTGGCACATCCCCGTACTGTTGGAGAGATTGTGGTCAGAGAGGGGACTCCCTACACATCTGGTGGGAATGTCCCAAAATACGCCCCCTGTGGCTTAAATGTTTCAGAGTCCTTCCCAAATTAGGAATTTCCCTACATAATTCTCCTGCAGTAGCCCTTCTACACATAGGCACTCACTCCATTCCCAAACATCATGCTTGCATAAGTATCTACCTATTCATGTCCATCAAACACCTGATAGCCTCTGACTGGAAGTCAGAATCCCCCCCCAGCTGGACGAGAGTCTGCTCCTATATGGCCTATTTATACACCATGGAAAAAAGCATATTCTACAATCTAGGTAACTCCGACCTATTTGAGCTTATATGGGCCGACTGGCAAGTTATTTACGACACAACTTGGAGACCTAATGTTCTCTCTCCTTCTTAGCCCTTCTGGACGGATTAGGGAGCTTGACCTAGAGATAGACCTCTCCAGAATTAATCTCCTCCCTCTCGACGTGACCACTCTAGATTAATGATAGACTCCCCAAACCCTCTGCTTCTCCTACACCCTTATTACTTCTATTCTTTTATCCCCCCCCTTCTTTTCCCGCCCGGGTGGGAACTACTTAGTTCTCCCCCATCTGTTTTACAAAACCTCATTATATGTTTTAAACTAACCATTGTGCATGCGGAATTCTTGTATACTACTCATTATACATCTCAAAAAGTGTGCTTATAGACCAGTTAGAGGATGTTATGAGTCCTTGAATTCCTAATCTTGTTTATGTTTTGTTCCCTTCTTTTATTGTATGCATATTATTATCTGTAAGATTGACAAACTAAATAAAGCTCTTTTGGAAAAAAAAAAAAAAAAAAAAAAAAAAACACCACAGACCTCTCACAACGTCCTATCTATTAAGTTGCAAGAGAATGACTGAATATGACATGTGAGGGGAGGAGCTATGTAGCAGCTCTGCTTGGGTGATCCTCTTGCAATTTCCTGTTGGGAAGAGAATATATTCCATAAGTAATGGATGACCCGTGGACTGAATACACTTAACAAGAGAAAAGTAAATTTATGCTTACCTGATAAATTGATTTCTTCTATGATACAACGATTCCACGGATTCATCCTTTACTTGTGGGATATTATCCTCCTGCTAACAGGAAGTGGCAAAGAGCACCACAGCAGAGCTGTCTATATAGCTACTCCCTTGACTCCAACCCCCAGTCATTCGACCGAAGGTATAGGAAGAAAAAGGAGAACCTAAAAGGTGCAGAGGTGACTGAAGTTTTAAATCAACAATATAATCTGTCTTAAATAGACAGGGCGGGCCGTGGACTCGTCGTATCATAGAAGAAATCAATTTATAAGGTAAGCATAAATTTACTTTTCTTCTATAAGATATGTCGAGTCCACGGATTCATCCTTTACTTGTGGGATACACCACAGCTACAGGACACGGATGAACGGGAGGGACAAGACAGATACCTAAACAGAAGGCACCACTGCTTGAAGAACTTTTCTCCCAAAAATAGCCTCCAAAGAAGCAAAGGTATCAAATTTGGAAAATTTGGAAAAGGTATGAAGGGAAGACTAAGTCGCAGCCTTACAAATCTGTTCAACAGAAGCATCGTTTTAAAAAGCCCATGTGGAAGCCACTGCTCTAGTAGAATGAGCTGTAATTTTTTCAGGAGGCTGCTGTCCAGCAGTCTCGTATGCCAAACGGATGATGCTTTTTAGTCAAAAAGAAAGAGGTAGCCATAGCTTTTTGACCTCTACGTTTTCCAGAATAGACAACAAACAGAGAAGATGTTTGACGGAAATCCTTGGTCGCCTGCAAGTAAAACTTCAGGGCATGGACCACGTCCAAGTTATGTAACAGACGCTCCTTCTTAGAAGAAGGGTTAGGACACAGAGAAGGAACAACAATATCCTGATTAATATTTTTTAGAAATATGGCTAGTCATACCTTAAGCAGAAAAATCATCTTCCTCTTACAAACAGAAATCTTCATCCTTTTCTGTTTCAGAGTAAATAGTACATACCAGCACTATTTTAAAATAACAAACACTTGATAGAAGAATAAAAACTACATTTAAACACCAAAAAACTCTTAACCATCTCCGTGGAGATGTTGCCTGTGCAACGGCAAAGAGAATGACTGGGGTGGGCGGAGCCTAGGAGGGATCATGTGACCAGCTTTGCTGGGACTCTTTGCCATTTCCTGTTGGGGAAGAGAATATCCCACAAGTAAGGATGACGCCGTGGACCGGACACACCAATGTTGGAGAAACAATCTTAGGAAGGAATCCAGGTTTGGTAAGCAAAACCACCTTATCAGAATGGAATATAAGATAAGGCGAGTCGCATTGTAATGCAGATAGCTCAGAAACTCTTCAAGCAGAAGAGATAGCAACTAAAAACAGAACTCTCCAAGATAGAAGTTTAATATCTATGGAATGCATAGGTTCAAACGGAACCCCTTGAAGAACTTTAAGAACTAAATTAAAACTCCATGGCGGAGCAACAGGTTTAAACACAGGCTTAATTCTAACCAAAGCCTGACAAAACGACTGAACGTCTGGGACATCTGCCAGACACTTGTGTAGTAAGATTGACAAAGCAGAAATCTGTCCCTTTAAGGAACTAGCTGACAACCCCTTCTCCAATCCTTCTTGGATTAAGGACAAAATCCTAGGAATCCTGAACTTACTCCATGAGTAGCCTTTGGATTTGCACCAATTAAGATATTTACGCCATATCTTATGATAAATCTTCCTAGTGACAGGCTTTCGAGCCTGAATCAAGGTATCTATGACCAACTCAGAAAATCCCCGCTTAGATAAAATCAAGAGTTCAATCTCCAGGCAGTCAGCCGCAGAGAAACTAGATTTGGATGTTGGAACGGACCCTGAATGAGAAGGTCTTGTCTCAGTGGCAGTTTCCACGGTGACAGAGATGACATTTCCACCAGATCTGCATACCAAGTCCTGCGTGGCCACGCAGGCACTATCAAGATTACCGAAGCCCTCTCCTGTTTGATTCTGGCAATCAGACGAGGTAGAAGAGGAAAAGGAGGAAACACATAAGCCAGGTTGAACGACCACGGTACTGCTAGAGCATCTATCAGTACTGCTTGAGAATCCCTTGATCTGGACACGTAACAAGGAAGTTTGGTATTCTGACGAGATGCTATCAGATCCAATTCTGGTGTGCCCCATTGATGAATCAATTGTGCAAACACCTCCGGATGGAGCTCCCACTCCCCCGGATGAAAAGTCTGACGACTTAGAAAATCCGCTTCCCAGTTCTGGACTCCTGGGATATAGATTGCTGATAGATGGCAAGAGTGAGTCTCTGCCCATCGAATTATTTTGGTAACCTCTGTCATCGCTAGAGAACTCTTTGTTCCCCCTTGATGATTGATATACGCTACAGTCGTGATGTATCGCTCTCAGTTCTAGAATATTTATTGGAAGGAGAGCCTCCTCCTGAGTCCACACACCCTGAGCCTTCAGGGAATTCTAGACTGCACCCCCAGCCCAAGAGGCTGGCGTCCGTCGTCACTATGACCCATGCTGGCCTGCGGAAACACATTCCCTGGGACAGATGATCCTGTGACAACCACCAAAGAAGAGAGTCTCTGGTCTCTTGATCCAGATTTATCTGAGGAGATAAATTTGCATAATCCCCATTCCACTGTCTGAGCATGCATAGTTGCAGTGGTCTGAGATGCAAGCGAGCAAATGGAACTATGTCCATTGCCGCTACCATTAGTCCAATTACCTCCATACACTGAGCCACTGACGGCCGAGGAATGGAATGAAGTGCTCGGCAGGAGGTTAAGATCTTTGATTTTCTGACCTCCGTCAGAAAAATTTTCATGTCTACCGAGTCTATCAGAGTTCCTAGGAATGGAACTCTTGTGAGATTGACAAGTGAACTCTTCTTTATGTTCACCTTCCACCCGTGAGATCTTAGAAAAGCTAACACGATGTCCGTGTGAGATTTGGCTAGCTGGAAAGTCGACGTCTGAATCAAGATATCGTCCAGATAGGGCGCCACTGCTATGCACCGCCAGAAGGGACCCTAGCACTTTTATGAAAATTCTGTGAGCTGTGGCCAACCCGAAAGGAAAGGCCACAAACTGGTAATGTTTGTCCAGGAAGGCGAACCTGAGGAACTGGTGATGGTCTTTGTGGATAGGAATGTGAAGATACGCATCCTTCAAATCTACGGTGGTCATATATTGACCCTCCTGGATCATTGGCAAAATTGTCCTAATGGTCTCCATCTTGAAGGATGGGACTCTGAGAAATTTGTTTAGAATTTTGAGATCTAAAATCGGTCTGAAGGTTCCCTCTTTTTTGGGAACCTTGAACAGATTGGAGTAAAACCCCTGCCCCTGTTCTGCTTTTGGAACTGGGCAGATTACACCCATGGTATATAGGTCTTCTACACAGCGTAAGAACGCCTCTCTTTTTGTCTGGTTTATAGACAAATGAAATCTCCCCCTTGGAGGAGAGTCTTTGAATTCCAGATGATACCCCGGGCCACGATTTCTAAAGCCCAGGAATCCTGAACGCCTCTTGCCCAAGCCTGAGCGAAGAGAGACAGTCTGCCCCCTACTAGATCCTGTCCCGGATCGGGGGCTGCCCCTTCATGCTGTCTTGGTAGCAGCAGTGGGCTTCTTGGCCTGTTTACCTTTATTCCAGGTCTGGTTAGGTCTCCAGACTGACTTGGATTGAGCAAAATTCCCCTCCTGCTTTGTGGCAGGGGAAGAGGTAGAGGGACCACCTTTGAAGTTTCGAAAGGAACGAAAATTATTTTGTTTAGCCCTCATTCTATTTGTCTTATCCTGAGGAAGGGCATGGACTTTTCCTCCAGTGATGTCGAAAATGATCTCCTTCAGTTCAGGCCCGAATAGGGTCTTACCTTTGAAAGGAATAGCTAATAGCTTAGATTTTGATGATACATCAGCAGACCAGAACTTAAGCCATAATGCTCTACGCGCTAAAATGGCAAAACCTGAATTCTTTGCCGCTAATTTAGCCAGTTGAAAAGCGGCATCTGTAATAAAAGAATTAGCTAGCTTGAGAGCTTTAATTCTATCTAAAATATCATCTAATAGGGTCTCAACCTTAAGAGACTCCTCTAGAGCCTCGAACCAAAAAGCAGCTGCAGTAGTTACAGGAACAATGCACGCTATAGGTTGTAGAAGATAACCCTGATGAATAAACAATTTCTTTAGAAGGCCCTCTAATTTTTTATCCATAGGATCTTTGAAAGCACAACTGTCCTCAATAGGTATAGTTGTACGCTTAGCCAGTGTAGAAATAGCTCCCTCCACCTTAGGGACTGTCTGCCATGAATCCCGAATGGTGTCAGATATGGGAAACATTTTCTTAAAAGTAGGAGGGGGAGAGAACTGAAATGCCTGGTCTATCCCATTCCTTAGTAACAATATCCGAAATCCTCTTAGGGACTGGAAAAACATTAGTGTAAGAAGGGACCTCTAGATATCTATCCATTTTACACAATTTCTCTGGTGGAATTACAATAGGGTCACAATCATCCAGAGTCGCTAAAACCTCCCTGAGCAACAAGCGGAGGTGTTCAAGCTTAAACTTAAAGGCCGTCATAACTGAGTCTGGTTGAGGGAACATCTTTCATGAATCAGAAAGCTCTCCCTCAGACAGCAATTCCCCCACCCCCAATTCAGAACATTGTGAGGGTACATCGGAGATGGCCAGTAAGGCGTCAGAGGGCTCATCATTTACTCTAATACTGGACCTACTGCGCTTCCCCTGCAAACCAGGCAGTTTAGATAATACCTCTGTGAGGGTAGTAGACATAACTGCGGCCATATCTTGCAGGGTGAAAGAATTAGACGCACTAGAAGTACTTGGCATCGCTTGGGCGGGAGTTAAAGGTTGTGACACTTGGGGAGAAGTAGATGGCATAACCTGATTCTCTTCTGACTGAGAATCATCCTGAGACATACTTTTATCAGCTAAAATGTGTTCTTTGTAATGTAAGGCCCTTTCAGTACATGAGGGACACATTTTAAGTGTGGGTTCCAAAATGGCTTCTAAACACATGGAACATTGGCTTTCCTCAATGTCAGACATGTTAAACAGGCTAGTAATGACCACAAACAGGCTTGAAAACTCTTTATTTAGTGAAAAAAATAACAATCTGAAAAAACGGTACTGCGCCTTTAAGAGAAACAAAGCATACAATTTTTCCAAAACTGTCTTAAAACAATAAAATTATCTAAATTTTATGGTAAAAGCATCCCAACTGTTCAGCTAAGTTTGCCCCCACAAGGAAAGGAATACTTAACCCTTATCAGAAAAACGTTATGCTATAAAACGCTTATTTCAATAAAAGACACCCCTGTGGCGCCTACCTGCCCTCAGGGGTCTGTAAAATCGTATTAAACCTTCGATTTGGCCCAATACTGTTCTAAAAGGCCCACCGGAGTTGGAGCTTGCTGCTTGCCTGTGAAAAACAACTGCGCAACTGAGGCGCAAAAATAGGCCCCGCCCATCTCACTCGATGTCTCACAGCCTAAAATAACCGCACCAGAGCGGTCTAAAAACTAGCCATGTGGGTTCATATACCCCTAACTGAAGCCATGTGTACCCTTTTATATTCAATAAAGTATAAAAAACGTCTCTCATAAAAACGTTATCTGAAACTCCCAGTCATGAAAACCAGTGTCAACCATTTTTTATAGCCCAATATGCAAGTTCAGTAATACCCCTCTTTATACTTTAGGATTACTGCTTATCCTTACCCTCATGGGGATACTGTCAGCCAATTCTGAAATAACACAGTCTCTCCAGAAAAAAATGACTGAACATACCTCACTGCTTATAGCATGAAAAACGTTCCTCACACTGAAGTTTCTTAAGTACTCCTCAGCCATTCTGTGGGAACTACTCTGGATCTCAGTAACAACTGCTAAGATCATCAGCCTCCAGGCAGAAGTCTTCATCCATCTGCTGCCTGGGAGAAAATAGTACACACCGGCACCATTTAAAATAAAAAACTCTTGCTTGAAGAAAATAAAAACTAACATTTTATCACCTCTTTCACTTTACCCTTCCTATTACTAGAGTAGGCAAAGAGAATGACTGGGGGGTGCTGTGGTGCTTTTTGCCACTTCCTGTTAGCAGGAGGATAATATCCCACAAGTAAAGGATGAATCCGTAGACTCGTCGTAGCTTATAGAAAAAAATAAGCAAAGAAGACCAAGTTGCTGCTTTGCAAATCTGATCAACAGAAGCTTCATTCTTAAAAACCCAGGAAGTGGAAACTGACCTAGTAGAATAAGCCGTAATCCTCTGAGGTGGGGATTTACCCGACTTCAAATAAGCATGATGAATCAAAAGCTTTAACCAAGATGCCAAAGAAATGGCAGAAGCCGGTGGTGGGACTTCCGGTGGGGGTGGAGCTGTTAGACACGCTGTTGCTGCACAGCTCGGGTGCTCCGGAGAATAGGAGCAAGAAAATCTCCCCCAGCACTTACTTGCCTGCGTGACCCAGAATCTCTGGGGTCCGGTGCAGGCTAACAGGCGGCGTCTACGCCTGTGCAGAGGAAGCCCTGGTACTGGCGGTAAAGCCCGGCAGTGGATACCGCAATCACCTTGGAGGAGCCGTGCAGAGAGGGACGAGGGGCGTCAAAGGCGGGAAAGCTGGATCTTTGCCCGTGAAACGGTCGTACTCACTGCTGGGAATAGCCGCTGGTAGGAGGGGGCAGTTTGTCTGTTGAGAGATCGGCAGGCAGCGCTCCCTCCTCGCGGTGAAGAGTGTTACACCTGGTTGACTGGAAGGTGAGGAGACGCCGACTTACCCCTGTACAGTTCTTCGCAAGCGGACTGCCAAGTTTAATAGGAGCTGGTAAGACTTGCTGAGCCTCTGGGCATATACTCCCCCTACACTGATGTATCCTATGCCTTTGGGGGTCGAGACCTGCATATAAGCTGAGACACTTGCTTTGTTTTGTCAAGGGGGCTTTGACCTGAAGTGAGCCAGTGACAAGAAACCCTCACTAACTACCTATATTGCACTTGCTACCTTAGGCTTATTTCCATCTGAGTCGCTGGGTAATATTGGGGAGAAGTGCTTTCCAACAATGAATGTGGGATATTCTGATATTTGATACTACAGTATAATGGAACTTGTCATGCCTATCACCTCCCCCTTTTAATGTATGAAAGTAAATCCTGAGATATAAGGAGAATCTGCATTATACTTGACTTTTGCTCTAGTGGTGATAACTTTAGTCTATGTGATCTCATCTGAGGCAGTTGGAGGTCGTTTGTGCAGCATACCTGCTGCAGGACTTTGATATTCTCTGACTCTCCATTCCCCACCTTACTTGTTCCATCGGTTGTGGATTTATTTGCAGGCTGAGAGTAAGAAGAAGAAGAGAGGAGATAGAAGGGGAGAGGTTGGAGTGAAGAAGGAGAGGAGGGGAAAAAAAAAAAAAAAAGATTTAATGTTTTTCAAAGGACTGCTTAATGTTGGCTAATGTAAACTGATGTTTGCTTGTTCTTTCTATTTTTTCTTGTTTTTTGTTTTCCCATAACAGAGATTCTCTTAGGGGTCTTCACCCCTCCCTTTGGCTAGAACAGTGTCTAGCTGGAGAGAGTATACATTATTCTGTCAAAATTTAATGGTAAAATTTTCTTAGAGAAAGGGGCTTACTCTGTATTAATAGATTGCTGTATACTATACTTATTCAATCACACAGGTGTTCACTACTTATAACCATAATTTTTTAAAGCCATCAGGCCTTAATATCACTATTAACCTATTCTCTATACATAGATTCAAAAACCACAAAACACAAAAAAAAAAAAAAAAAAAACAAAAAAAACACCTTCACAGCTGAATCCATTTGGTTTGCTTTCACTTAAAGGGACGTTAGTTCTCTTTGGATCTGAATACACAGAAATCACACAGAGTTTAATTTGTGTTTGTTTTTGAGGGTCATTGCACGTGCTATTTTTTTTTTCTCTTTTTTTTTTTCTTTTTTCCTCTTTTTTTCCCGCTGCATTTGCAGCTCTGCACATATTGTTTGTAAACACAGGGTATATGGAAAGATTTGTTATACATTCGAAACAGAGTTCCCCTATAATGCCGCCAAAAAGTAAGGACAGAAAGGTTAGGAGTGCAGACACCTCACTGGACCCCTCTGTGGAGGGGGGTATGGCCCATTTAGATACAGGTAATTTAGTATTGCAACTAACCAACATATTTACTCCTCAGTTTGATACAATTAAGAAAGAGCTTAGCAGTATATCTACAGACATTAATTCATTGTCAAATGAGGTTAAGCAGTTTGCCGCTAGAATAGGGGAGGCAGAAAACAGGATCTCTGACTTGGAGGACCAGGTTAATATTCAAGATAAACTAATGCAAGACCATGAAGTTAAAATCTCATCTCTACAAAGCCGTCTGGAGGATCGCTCCAGACGGAATAACATTAGAATTATTGGACTCCCCGAATCCCCCAAGTATGAGGATCTTATTAAAGTAACTTCCTTATTACTCCCCAAGGCATTAGGTTTCCCTGAACAACGACTCCCTCTTGCAGTTGAAAGAGCCCATAGAGTTGGGTATAGTAGAACAAGTATAGCTGTGGGCAATAGAAGTAGAATGGTCATTTTTAAACTGCTTAGATATCAGGATAAGGTAGACCTATTAAAAGCATATAGAGAGACAGGGGAATGTGTATTTGAAGGCAACAAGTTGTTAATGTTTCAGGATTTCTCAATAGAAACGTCCACTTAAAGGAAACAAATGATTCCGTTATGTACCAAAATTATTGATAAAGGGTTTAAAGCCTGGGTGGTATACCCTGCGAAGATTGTAATGGAAGAGAATGGAGTTAGGCGAGTTTTGAATAATCCCCAAGAGGCCCATGAGTTCATCAGTACCCTATAGCATTTTAGGAGAATTAATTCTTTCCAGAATGGAAATCTGTTCTGAATAAGACTGATGTATTATTTAAGTGGTTATATTGTTTTAGTTATATCCTGGCTGGATACACTGGTTATTAATATTTTTAAAAGGGGAAAAAATTCTCCTTTGGAACTGAATGTTTTCTATTCTAAGTTTAGATACCTCTTAGGTTCACTATGTTGGTACAGGATGGCAGATTTTTTAACCCTTTTTTTTTTTTTTTTTCTTTCTCTCTTCTTTCTTCTCCCCCCTCCTCCCGCCCAGGGTTATACGTACAGCCCAAAAGCTATGGAATATTATCTATTATCTTATGTTAAGGATTGATGGCTTCCAAGATTAATATACTTTCTTGGAATGTAGGGGGCATCACGTCTCCTAGAAAACGCAAATTAATCATTAAATATCTCGCTAAATTTAAACCTGATCTTGTGATGCTACAGGAAACACATCTTAATATGGTTGAAGCCGCTAAATTGAAGTGTAAATGGGTAGGTGAATGCCTTGCAGCGTCAGGTGCTAAAAGAAAATCAGGAGTAGCAATATTGTTACATAAAAATTTAGTTTATAATATTGTAAAAACGGAGGCTGATCCAGAGGGTAGATTTTTGATTGTACAGATCCAGATTAATAATTGTAACTTTGTTATATGTAATCTATATGGCCCCAATGCTTTCTCTCCGGCTTTTTGGGACTCTATTAGAAGCAAACTATTCTTATTTTCAGCAGCTAATTTAATTTTAGGGGGAGATTTCAATATGACATTGTGCCCTATTTTGGATAGATTATCGATAAAAAATTTACGTGAAAACGCCAAATTGGCAAAATATTTTAAACTTTTCTGTCACGAACTTAGATTAATTGATATATGGAGATTTAAAAATCCAGAACAACGTAGTTTCACCTGTGAGTCCAAATCCCATATGACACTCTCTAGAATTGATCTTTTTTTAATTTCTAAGTCACTTGCTCTTTGCAGATCAGAAGCTAATATCTACGATATTACTATTTCTGACCATGCAGTAATCTCTTTCACATTGATGGCTAGCTCCCCCTCTAAGATGCCTAATACATCTTTCTTCTTTCCGCGGTATCTGGCTGACAGCCCGAGGTTTGGCAATTGGTTAAAACAAGTGGAAGGATTATGTTACTTTTAATGTTGGGTAATTTAGTAAACCAGAGGTCTTTTGGGAAGCAGCAAAAGCTGTCTTGAGGGGGGAAATTAAACTCTATCTAGCTACATGGAGGAAGAAAATTTTGGAGCAGGAATTACAATTAGCTGCTCAAGTCAGAAATGCGCTCGGGAAATTTTATAATGACAAGACAAAAGATAACTGGGACAGATACTGTAAATTAAAAAGGGAAAGAGACATCTATTTAAAACAGAGGTCCCAAGGAGAAGAATTAAAGTTAAATTATCAATTTAGAGGCCACTATGGGAACTCTGCTAAATTTTTGGCTAGCATAGTAAAAGTTAGGAAAAATAAGAATTTAATCTCGGCTATTAAATTTAATAATGTGAAGTATTCTAATACAGAGGATATTAGTCAAGTTTTCTTTAAGGTATTTGAAAAGCTGTACTCAGAATCTGAGGTAAATTTGGATAATGCAGCAAATTTTTGGACCGGTCTGAAACTTCCGGGTGTTACGGAAGAGAATCTGCTAGATCTTAATAGGCCTATTTCAGAGGAGGAAGTTTTGGAGGCTATACAATCAGCTAATATTAATAAATCTCCCGGACCGGACGCGATTCCGGTAGAGTTTTATAAAATATTAAAGGAAGAAATCAAGTTATCGTTAGTTAATTTGTTTAGTTATTATTTTTCCTCCGGTAAGTCAATGTCTAATTATTTTTCTGCTGAACGTATATCTCTGATTCCAAAGAAAGGTAAGGATCCGGAGGATCCTGGGTCATATAGACCTATATCTGTACTTAATGCCGATTACAAATTGCTGACGGCTATTGTTTCGACAAGACTGGCTAAATCATTAGATGGGATCATACATCCTGATCAAACTGGATTTATGAAGGGCAGGAACTCCCTTAAGAATATCCGTAAAGTCACCACTTTTCTGGACTATGCTTGGAATTTAGACCCTGAAAAGGAGGAATTTAAGAAGATCAGGGAAGCAGCTATTTTGACTGTAGACGCTGAGAAAGCCTTTGATGCAGTGAATTGGAATTACCTGTTTACGGCTCTTGAGCATTTCGGATTTAGGAATCAGTTTCTTGAATTTGTTAAAAATTTATATAAAAATCTGATTTCCTATCTCTGCATCAACGGTTTCTCTTCCCCATACATATCACTCAAAAGAGGAACTAGGCAAGGATGCCCTCTATCCCCCCTGCTTTTTAACTTGGCATTGGAGCCATTTGCCATTCTGTTACGGGATAGGTTACCAGGAATCCCACTGGGTCACACTAGACTAAAAACGCTTTTGTACGCCGATGATCTGTTAATATTCTTGGATAAGGCTAAACATTATATTCCAATAGTGTTACAATTATTTAAGGCTTTCTCCTCCTTTTCAGGATATAAAATTAATTTTGATAAGAGTGAACTCCTTTGGATACATAAGAACGGCTTCTATTGGGGAGAGCATCCTTTTAAAGTAGTTGAGTCCTTTCGGTATTTAGGGATTATTCTTCACAGAAATCCAGCAAATTGGTACAAACTAAATTTCCCCCCAGTCTTGTCGAAAATTAAACATGACCTAGAAAACTGGTCCTCTTTGCCAATATCATTATCTGCAAGAGTTAATTTGATTAAAACTTTTATTTTCCCCAGAGTTTTATATCTTCTTCAGAATCTTCCGTTACTAATGACTAATAAGGACATTAGAGATGTACAATCTTGGCAATCTAAATTTATATGGGGCAATAAAAAGCCTAGGATTAGTTTGAACAAGTTAATGCAGAAATGTTCTCAGGCAGGGCTTGCCCTCCCAGATTTTAGGTTATATAATTGGTCCTGTCTAGTCAAATTGGCCTGTGATTGGATTACAGGGATAGACAAATTTGTTTCAGTAGAACTGGAAACTTTTTGATTTCTCCCCTCTCTCTAAAAGCTATTCTTGACTGTCCGGTAAAAAAATTGCCTTCGAATCTTAATAAATTGATCTCTTTCAAAAACGTTATTATAGCCTGGCATAAAATCTGCCGAGTATTAAAAATTTCTCCATTATTCTCTGAATTTCTCCCGATAACAGGTAATCCCGAATTTATTGCGGGTTTAAACCAGAGGGTGTTTAGATTGTGGGCGGAGGCAGGTCTGATATATGTTCATCAGTTATTTGATTCTAATCAGCTAATCTCCTCAGAACTATTATTTCATAAGTTTAATTTACCCCATTCAAATTTATTTGCGTATTTTCAGCTACGTCATTATATATTTTCGCAAAAGTGGAATACTGAGGTGTTTGTGGATTGGTTGGATATTAAGAATATAATCCGTCAATTCTCTTTGGGTCGCTCCTCTATATCCTTGATTTATGATATTCTCCTGGCTAAGCAGGGGGATCTCAATTTGGATAAATTATATACTTTTTGGAAGAGATACTTCCCACAATTGGACGAGAATAGGATAGAGTACAGCTTCCGAGAGTTAGGAAAATTACAAATTTCGATATCATGGAAAGAAACGCATTTAAAACTAGTCAACAATTACTATCTCTCTCCCGCTAAGATGGCTAGATTTTTTCCCACCCAAAAGTATATCTGTTCACGGTGCTCTCTGGATAAGGCTGATATTTTTCATATATTCTGGTCTTGTCCTAAGATTCAACAATTCTGGCAAAAGATAAGATTTTGGTATAGTAAACACTATAAAGATATGATTCCGATAGCTGCTGAAGAGATATTTTTTTTAACCAATGCTGATTTGCGCCCTAAGCGTGTGATAAAAATACTAAATACTATTATTTTAACTGCAAGATAGTTAATTGTTAAGGGCTGGAAAGACCATATAGCCCCCAGGGTTTCAGAGTTTCTTAAAGAAATTCAGTTTCAAATTTTATTTGAATCCTTTCACACTAAATCCTTGACGGACAGTAGAATCAGAGTTTTCCTTATGGATTGGCTTCCGCTAATTATATCTTATCCGCTCCAGGTTCAAAGGCGTATTTTACAGCCTTTCTTAAATACGATAGCTTTCTTAGAATTGGTTATATTAGGACTGTTTCCACCACTATGGGTATCCGGTTACCGGGAGATTACTATATGAGATAGGACTTAAGGATTATTCTGGAGAGAAAGGGAAGGGGAGAGAAGGGGAATGGGTAGGTAGTTAGTGACAAGACATTAAATATTAAGGTCGATGGTTACGTATGGTGATGTTGGGTGGCGGAGGAGGAGGGACAAGAAAAGAAAGATATATCTTCATTTTTTTTTAATTTTTTTTTTCTTTCTTTCTCTCTCTTTCTTTTTTTTTTTTTTTTTTTTGATTGTTTGATTAGTATTTAAAAAAAAAAAAAAAAAACTCCAGTGATGTTATGAATGTCAAACACTAGTAATTATTTTGTTTGAACTACTGTACTGTGAACCATTTACTTTGCTTTCTCAAATGTACTAATCCATGTATGTAGGCCTGCTGGGGCTATTATTTTGAAATGTATTCTGACATATGTTTATTTTGTTTCTCACTTTTTGCTGGAATCATTAAAAATATTTAAAAAAAAAAAAGAAATGGCAGAAGCCTTCTGACCTTTCCTAGAACCAGAAAAGATAGACTAGAAGTCTTTCTGAAATCTTTAGTAGCTTCAACATAATATTTCAAAGCTCTTACCACATCCAAAGAATGTAAGGATCTCTCCAGAGAATTCGTAGGATTAGGACACAAAGAAGGGACAACAATTTCTCTATTAATGTTGTTAGAAATCACAACTTAAATGAAGTCCGCAAAACCGCCATATCCTGATGAAAAAATCAGAAAAGGAGATTCACAATAAAGAGTAGATAATTCAGAAGCTCTTCTAGCAGAAGATATGGCCAAAAGGAACAACACTTTCCAAGAAAGTAATTTAATGTCCAGAGAATGCATAGGCTCAAACAGAGGAGCCTGTAAAGCCTTCAAAAGCAAATTAAGACTCCAAGGAGGAGAAATTGATTTAATGACAAGCTTGATACGAACCAATGCCTGTACAAAACAATGAATATCAGGAAGTTTAGCAATTTTTCTGTGGAACAGAACAGAAAGAACAGAGATTTGTCCTTTCAAAGAACTTGCAGACAAACCCTTATCTAAACCATCCTGAAGAAACTGTAAAATTCTATGAATTCTAAAAGAATGCCAAGAGAATTTATGAGAAGAGCATCTTCCAAACTCGATAAAAAATATTTCTAGAAACAGATTTACGAGCCTGCAACATAGTATTAATCACTGAGTCAGAGAAACCTCTATGACTAAGAGTTCAATTTCCATGCCATCAAAGTTAATGATTTGAGATCCTGATGGAAAAACGAACCTTGAGATATAAGGTCTGGCCTTAATGAAAGTGGCCAAGGTTGGCAACTGGACATCCGAACAAGATCCACATACCAAAACCTGAGCGGCCATGCTGGAGCCACCAGCAGCACAAACGATTGCTCCATGATGATTTTGAAAATCACTCTTTGAAGAAGAACTAGAGGCGGAAAAATATAGGCAGGTTGATAACTCCAAGGAAGTGTCAATGCATTCACTGCTTCCGCCTGAGGATCCCTGGACCTGGATAGGTACATGGGAAGTTTCTTGTTTAGATGAGATGCCATCAGATCTATTTCTGAAAACCCCCACATCTGAACAATTTGAAAAAACACATCTGGGTGAAGAGACCATTCTCCCGGATGTAAAGCTTGATGACAGAGATAATCCGCTTCCCAATTGTCTATACCTGGGATATGGACTGCAGAAATTAGACAGGAGCTGGATTTTGCCCAAGAAAGTATCTGAGATACTTCTTTCACAGCCTGAGGACTGTGAGTCCCACCCTGATGATTGACATACACCACAGTTGTGACATTGTCTGTCTGAAAAACAATAAACGTCTCTCTCTTCAAATAGAAGCCAAAACTGAAGAACTCTGAGAATCGCACGGAGTTCCAAAATATTGAATGGTAATCTCACCTCTTGAGATTTCCAAACCCCTTGTGCTGTCAGAGATCCCCAGACAGCTTCCCAACCTAAAAGACTTGCATCTGTGATCATGGTCCAGGTTTGGATGAACCAAAGAGAACCGTAGAACTATACGATGGTGATCTAACCACCAAGTCAGAGATAGTTGAATATTGGGATTCAAGGATATTAAATGTGATATCCTAGAATAATCCCTGCACCCTTAATTCAGCATTAAAAAATAGAAATGAGCAAAAGGAATCGAATCCAATGCTGCAGTCATGAGACCTAAAACTTCCATGCATATAGCTACTGAAGGAAATAATAGAGACTGAAGGTTCCGACAAGCTGAACCCAATATAAATTGTCTCTTGTCTGTTAGAGATAAAGACATTGACACAATCTATCTGGAAACCTAAAAAAAGGTGACCCTTGTCTGAGGAATCAAGGAACTTTTGTTAAAATGATCCTCCAACCATGTCCTTGAAGAAACAACAGAAGTTTAATTGTATGAGATTCTGCAGAACGAAAAGACTGAGCAAGTACCACGATATCGTCCAAATAAGGAAACACAGAGAACATTTGAAAAGATTCCTAGAGCCGTCGCTAGGCCAGAAATGAAAAGCAACAAATTGGTAATGCTTGTCTAAAAAAGAGAATCTTAGAAAATGAAAATAATCTGAATGAAAACAGAATATGAAGATATGCATCCTGTAAGTCTATTGTAAGCAAATAATGCCCTTGCTGAACAAAAGGCAGAATAGACCTTATAATCACCCTTTTGAAAGATGGTACTCTTACATGACAATTCAAAAGATTTTCTTTCTTTGGGACAATGAATAGTTCTGAACAAAACCCCAGACCCCGTTCCTGAAACGGAACTGGTATGAATACCCCAGATAACTCCAGGTCTGAAACACACTTCAGGAAAGTCTGAGCCTTTACTGGAATAGCTAGAATATGTGAGAGAGAAAAAGACTTCTCACAGGAGGTCTTACTCTGAATCCTATTCTGTTCCCCAATCTAAGAAGTTTGGACCGAATTGAACCAAACAACTTTAGAAAAATCTTAACCTGCCCCCTACCAGCTAAGCTGGAATAAGGGCTGCACCTTCATGCAAATTTGGGGGCTGGCTTTGATCTCTTAAATGGCTAGAATTCATTCCATTTTGAAGAAAGCTTAAAATTTGAAACATGTTACTTGGGGAAGAATTAGGTTTCTGTTCCTATTAAGAACACAAACTAATAAGCTTAGAACTTAATCTTGAAGCAAAAAAACTCCCTTCCCCAGAGTAACAGTTGAAAGTATTGAATCCAACTGTGAACCAAATAATTTATTACCTTGGAAGGAAAGAAAATAGAAATCTGGATTTTAGAAATCAAATCAGCATTCCAAGATTTAAGTCACAAAGTTCTTCTAGCTAAAATAGCTAAAGACATAGATTTAACCTCAATTTTGATAATATCATAAATTGGCATCACAAATGAAATTATTAGCATGTTGAATCAAGTTAACAATGCTAAACAAATCATAATCCAATACTTGTTGTGCTAAAGTTTCCAACCAAAAAAGATGAAACAGTTGCAACATCAGCCAAAGAAACTGCAGGCCTAAGAAAAGGACCTGAAAATAAATTAATTTCCTTAGAAAAGATACAAGTTTCCCATCTAAAGGATCTTTAAAATAAATACTATTTTCCATAGGAATAGTAGTACGTTTAGCAAGAGTAGAGATAGCCACATTAACTTTGGGGATCTTTTCCCAAAACTACCAACTAACTGCTGGCAAAGGATACAATTTTAAAACCTTAAAGAAGGAATAAAAGAAGTACCAGGCCTATTCCATTCCCTAGTATTAGGCACTGGAAAAAAAACCTCTGAAGTAACCACAAGAGGTTAATAAGCAGAATTTAAATGTTAGCTAGCCTTAAAATCAAGAGGACTAGTCTCCTCAATATCCAAAATAATCAACACCTTTTCAACAAAGAACGAATGTACTCTATTTAAAAGTAAAAAAACAAAATTTATGCTTACCTGATAAATTTATTTCTCTTGTGGTGTATCCAGTCCACGGGTTCATCCATTACTTGTGGGATATTCTCCTTCCCAACAGGAAGTTGCAAAGAGGACACCCACAGCAGAGCTGTCTATATAGCTCCTCCCTTAACCCCCACCCCCAGTCATTCAACCGAAGGCAAGTAAGAAAAAGGAGAAGCTATAGGGTGCAGCGGTGACTGTAGTTTAAAAAAAATAAAAAATAAAAACACCTGACTTAAAGTGACAGGGCGGGCCGTGGACTGGATACACCACAAGAGAAAGAAATTTATCAGGTAAGCATAAATTTTGTTTTCTCTTGTAAGGTGTATCCAGTCCACGGGTTCATCCATTACTTACCAAATTACCAAAGCTTTAGGACACGGATGAAGGGAGGGACAAGGCAGGAACTTAAACAGAAGGCACCACTACCTGTAAGACCTTTCTCCCAAAAAACAGAATTTATGTTTACCTGATAAATTACTTTCTCCAACGGTGTGTCCGGTCCACGGCGTCATCCTTACTTGTGGGATATTCTCTTCCCCAACAGGAAATGGCAAAGAGCCCAGCAAAGCTGGTCACATGATCCCTCCTAGGCTCCGCCTACCCCAGTCATTCGACCGACGTTAAGGAGGAATATTTGCATAGGAGAAACCATATGATACCGTGGTGACTGTAGTTAAAGAAAATAAATTATCAGACCTGATTAAAAAACCAGGGCGGGCCGTGGACCGGACACACCGTTGGAGAAAGTAATTTATCAGGTAAACATAAATTCTGTTTTCTCCAACATAGGTGTGTCCGGTCCACGGCGTCATCCTTACTTGTGGGAACCAATACCAAAGCTTTAGGACACGGATGATGGGAGGGAGCAAATCAGGTCACCTAGATGGAAGGCACCACGGCTTGCAAAACATTTCTCCCAAAATTAGCCTCAGAAGAAGCAAAAGTATCAAACTTGTAAAATTTGGTAAAAGTGTGCAGTGAAGACCAAGTCGCTGCCCTACATATCTGATCAACAGAAGCGTCGTTCTTGAAGGCCCATGTGGAAGCCACAGCCCTAGTGGAATGAGCTGTGATTCTTTTGGGAGGCTGCCGTCCGGCAGTCTCGTAAGCCAATCTGATGATGCTTTTAATCCAAAAAGAGAGAGAGGTAGAAGTTGCTTTTTGACCTCTCCTTTTACCGGAATAAACAACAAACAAGGAAGATGTTTGTCTAAAATCCTTTGTAGCGTCTAAATAGAATTTTAGAGCGCGAACAACATCCAAATTGTGCAACAAACGTTCCTTCTTTGAAACTGGTTTCGGACACAGAGAAGGTACGATAATCTCCTGGTTAATGTTTTTGTTAGAAACAACTTTTGGAAGAAAATCAGGTTTAGTACGTAAAACCACCTTATCTGCATGGAACACCAGATAAGGAGGAGAACACTGCAGAGCAGATAATTCTGAAACTCTTCTAGCAGAAGAAATTGCAACTAAAAACAAAACTTTCCAAGATAATAACTTAATATCAACGGAATGTAAGGGTTCAAACGGAACCCCCTGAAGAACTGAAAGAACTAAGTTGAGACTCCAAGGAGGAGTCAAAGGTTTGTAAACAGGCTTGATTCTAACCAGAGCCTGAACAAAGGCTTGAACATCTGGCACAGCTGCCAGCTTTTTGTGAAGTAACACAGACAAGGCAGAAATCTGTCCCTTCAGGGAACTTGCAGATAATCCTTTTTCCAATCCTTCTTGAAGGAAGGATAGAATCTTAGGAATCTTAACCTTGTCCCAAGGGAATCCTTTAGATTCACACCAACAGATATATTTTTTCCAAATTTCGTGGTAAATCTTTCTAGTTACAGGCTTTCTGGCCTGAACAAGAGTATCGATAACAGAATCTGAGAACCCTCGCTTCGATAAGATCAAGCGTTCAATCTCCAAGCAGTCAGCTGGAGTGAGACCAGATTCGGATGTTCGAACGGACCTTGAACAAGAAGGTCTCGTCTCAAAGGTAGCTTCCATGGTGGAGCCGATGACATATTCACCAGATCTGCATACCAAGTCCTGCGTGGCCACGCAGGAGCTATCAAGATCACCGACGCCCTCTCCTGATTGATCCTGGCTACCAGCCTGGGGATGAGAGGAAACGGCGGGAATACATAAGCTAGTTTGAAGGTCCAAGGTGCTACTAGTGCATCCACTAGAGCCGCCTTGGGATCCCTGGATCTGGACCCGTAGCAAGGAACTTTGAAGTTCTGACGAGAGGCCATCAGATCCATGTCTGGAATGCCCCACAGTTGAGTGATTTGGGCAAAGATTTCCGGATGGAGTTCCCACTCCCCCGGATGCAATGTCTGACGACTCAGAAAATCCGCTTCCCAATTTTCCACTCCTGGGATGTGGATTGCAGACAGGTGGCAGGAGTGAGACTCCGCCCATTGAATGATTTTGGTCACTTCTTCCATCGCCAGGGAACTCCTTGTTCCCCCCTGATGGTTGATGTACGCAACAGTTGTCATGTTGTCTGATTGAAACCGTATGAACTTGGCCCTCGCTAGCTGAGGCCAAGCCTTGAGAGCATTGAATATCGCTCTCAGTTCCAGAATATTTATCGGTAGAAGAGATTCTTCCCGAGACCAAAGACCCTGAGCTTTCAGGGATCCCCAGACCGCGCCCCAGCCCATCAGACTGGCGTCGGTCGTGACAATGACCCACTCTGGTCTGCGGAAGGTCATCCCTTGTGACAGGTTGTCCAGGGACAGCCACCAACGGAGTGAGTCTCTGGTCCTCTGATTTACTTTTATCCTCGGAGACAAGTCTGTATAGTCCCCATTCCACTGACTGAGCATGCACAGTTGTAATGGTCTTAGATGAACGCGCGCAAAAGGAACTATGTCCATTGCCGCTACCATCAAACCTATCACTTCCATGCACTGCGCTATGGAAGGAAGAGGAACGGAATGAAGTATCCGACAAGAGTCTAGAAGTTTTGTTTTTCTGGCCTCTGTCAGAAAAATCCTCATTTCTAAGGAGTCTATTATTGTTCCCAAGAAGGGAACCCTTGTTGACGGAGATAGAGAACTCTTTTCCACGTTCACTTTCCATCCGTGAGATCTGAGAAAGGCCAGGACGATGTCCGTGTGAGCCTTTGCTTGAGGAAGGGACGACGCTTGAATCAGAATGTCGTCCAAGTAAGGTACTACAGCAATGCCCCTTGGTCTTAGCACAGCTAGAAGGGACCCTAGTACCTTTGTGAAAATCCTTGGAGCAGTGGCTAATCCGAAAGGAAGCGCCACGAACTGGTAATGCTTGTCCAGGAATGCGAACCTTAGGAACCGATGATGTTCCTTGTGGATAGGAATATGTAGATACGCATCCTTTAAATCCACCGTGGTCATGAATTGACCTTCCTGGATGGAAGGAAGAATTGTTCGAATGGTTTCCATTTTGAACGATGGAACCTTGAGAAACTTGTTTAAGATCTTGAGATCTAAGATTGGTCTGAACGTTCCCTCTTTTTTGGGAACTATGAACAGATTGGAGTAGAACCCCATCCCTTGTTCTCCTAATGGAACAGGATGAATCACTCCCATTTTTAACAGGTCTTCTACACAATGTAAGAATGCCTGTCTTTTTAAGTGGTCTGAAGACAACTGAGACCTGTGGAACCTCCCCCTTGGGGGAAGCCCCTTGAATTCCAGAAGATAACCTTGGGAGACTATTTCTAGTGTCCAAGGATCCAGAACATCTCTTGCCCAAGCCTGAGCGAAGAGAGAGAGTCTGCCCCCCACCAG
Source organism: Bombina bombina (assembly GCF_027579735.1). NCBI lineage: Eukaryota > Metazoa > Chordata > Amphibia > Anura > Bombinatoridae > Bombina > Bombina bombina. The sequence goes on from NC_069503.1 coordinate 976,521,863, forward strand.
ATCCGGTCCCGGATCGGGGGCCAACATTTCATGCTGTCTTGGTAGCAGTGGCAGGTTTCTTGGCCTGCTTTCCCTTGTTCCAGCCTTGCATTGGTCTCCAAGCTTGCTTGGCTTGAGAAGTATTACCCTCTTGCTTAGAGGACGTAGCACTTTGGGCTGGTCCGTTTCTACGAAAGGGACGAAAATTAGGTTTATTTTTGGCCTTGAAAGGCCGATCCTGAGGAAGGGCGTGGCCCTTACCCCCAGTGATATCAGAGATAATCTCTTTCAAGTCAGGGCCAAACAGCGTTTTCCCCTTGAAAGGAATGTTAAGTAGCTTGTTCTTGGAAGACGCATCAGCTGACCAAGATTTCAACCAAAGCGCTCTGCGCGCCACAATAGCAAACCCAGAATTCTTAGCCGCTAACCTAGTCAATTGCAAAGTGGCGTCTAGGGTGAAAGAATTAGCCAATTTGAGAGCATTGATTCTGTCCATAATCTCCTCATAAGGAGGAGAATCACTATCGACCGCCTTTATCAGCTCATCGAACCAGAAACACGCGGCTGTAGCGACAGGGACAATGCATGAAATTGGTTGTAGAAGGTAACCCTGCTGAACAAACATCTTTTTAAGTAAACCTTCTAATTTTTTATCCATAGGATCTTTGAAAGCACAACTATCTTCTATGGGTATAGTGGTGCGTTTGTTTAAAGTGGAAACCGCTCCCTCGACCTTGGGGACTGTCTGCCATAAGTCCTTTCTGGGGTCGACCATAGGAAAACAGAATTTATGTTTACCTGATAAATTACTTTCTCCAACGGTGTGTCCGGTCCACGGCGTCATCCTTACTTGTGGGATATTCTCTTCCCCAACAGGAAATGGCAAAGAGCCCAGCAAAGCTGGTCACATGATCCCTCCTAGGCTCCGCCTACCCCAGTCATTCGACCGACGTTAAGGAGGAAAATTTGCATAGGAGAAACCATATGGTACCGTGGTGACTGTAGTTAAAGAAAATAAATTATCAGACCTGATTAAAAAAACCAGGGCGGGCCGTGGACCGGACACACCGTTGGAGAAAGTAATTTATCAGGTAAACATAAATTCTGTTTTCTCCAACATAGGTGTGTCCGGTCCACGGCGTCATCCTTACTTGTGGGAACCAATACCAAAGCTTTAGGACACGGATGAAGGGAGGGAGCAAATCAGGTCACCTAAATGGAAGGCACCACGGCTTGCAAAACCTTTCTCCCAAAAATAGCCTCAGAAGAAGCAAAAGTATCAAACTTGTAAAATTTGGTAAAAGTGTGCAGTGAAGACCAAGTCGCTGCCCTACATATCTGATCAACAGAAGCCTCGTTCTTGAAGGCCCATGTGGAAGCCACAGCCCTAGTGGAATGAGCCGTGATTCTTTCGGGAGGCTGCCGTCCGGCAGTCTCGTAAGCCAATCTGATGATGCTTTTAATCCAAAAAGAGAGAGAGGTAGAAGTTGCTTTTTGACCTCTCCTTTTACCGGAATAAACAACAAACAAGGAAGATGTTTGTCTAAAATCCTTTGTAGCATCTAAATAGAATTTTAGAGCGCGAACAACATCCAAATTGTGCAACAAACGTTCCTTCTTTGAAAAAATTCGGATGTTCGAACGGACCCTGAACAAGAAGGTCTCGTCTCAAAGGTAGCTTCCAAGGTGGAGCCGATGACATATTCACCAGATCTGCATACCAAGTCCTGCGTGGCCACGCAGGAGCTATCAAGATCACCGACGCCCTCTCCTGATTGATCCTGGCTACCAGCCTGGGGATGAGAGGAAACGGCGGGAACACATAAGCTAGTTTGAAGGTCCAAGGTGCTACTAGTGCATCCACTAGAGCCGCCTTGGGATCCCTGGATCTGGACCCGTAGCAAGGAACTTTGAAGTTCTGACGAGAGGCCATCAGATCCATGTCTGGAATGCCCCACAGCTGAGTGACTTGGGCAAAGATTTCCGGATGGAGTTCCCACTCCCCCGGATGCAATGTCTGACGACTCAGAAAATCCGCTTCCCAATTTTCCACTCCTGGGATGTGGATAGCAGACAGGTGGCAGGAGTGAGACTCCGCCCATAGAATGATTTTGGTCACTTCTTCCATCGCTAGGGAACTCCTTGTTCCCCCCTGATGGTTGATGTACGCAACAGTTGTCATGTTGTCTGATTGAAACCGTATGAACTTGGCCCTCGCTAGCTGAGGCCAAGCCTTGAGAGCATTGAATATCGCTCTCAGTTCCAGAATATTTATCGGTAGAAGAGATTCTTCCCGAGACCAAAGACCCTGAGCTTTCAGGGATCCCCAGACCGCGCCCCAGCCCATCAGACTGGCGTCGGTCGTGACGATGACCCACTCCGGTCTGCGGAATGTCATCCCTTGTGACAGGTTGTCCAGGGACAGCCACCAACGGAGTGAGTCTCTGGTCCTCTGATTTACTTGTATCTTCGGAGACAAGTCTGTATAGTCCCCATTCCACTGACTGAGCATGCACAGTTGTAATGGTCTTAGATGAATGCGCGCAAAAGGAACTATGTCCATTGCCGCTACCATCAAACCGATCACTTCCATGCACTGCGCTATGGAAGGAAGAGGAACGGAATGAAGTATCCGACAAGAGTCTAGAAGTTTTGTTTTTCTGGCCTCTGTCAGAAAAATCCTCATTTCTAAGGAGTCTATTATTGTTCCCAAGAAGGGAACCCTTGTTGACGGAGATAGAGAACTCTTTTCCACGTTCACTTTCCATCCGTGAGATCTGAGAAAGGCCAGGACAATGTCCGTGTGAGCCTTTGCTTGAGGAAGGGACGACGCTTGAATCAGAATGTCGTCCAAGTAAGGTACTACAGCAATGCCCCTTGGTCTTAGCACAGCTAGAAGGGACCCTAGTACCTTTGTGAAAATCCTTGGAGCAGTGGCTAATCCGAAAGGAAGCGCCACGAACTGGTAATGCTTGTCCAGGAATGCGAACCTTAGGAACCGATGATGTTCCTTGTGGATAGGAATATGTAGATACGCATCCTTTAAATCCACAGTGGTCATGAATTGACCTTCCTGGATGGAAGGAAGAATAGTTCGAATGGTTTCCATCTTGAACGATGGAACCTTGAGAAACTTGTTTAAGATCTTGAGATCTAAGATTGGTCTGAACGTTCCCTCTTTTTTGGGAACTATGAACAGATTGGAGTAGAACCCCATCCCTTGTTCTCTTAATGGAACAGGATGAATCACTCCCATTTTTAACAGGTCTTCTACACAATGTAAGAATGCCTGTCTTTTTATGTGGTCTGAAGACAACTGAGACCTGTGGAACCTCCCCCTTGGGGGAAGCCCCTTGAATTCCAGAAGATAACCTTGGGAGACTATTTCTAGCGCCCAAGGATCCAGAACATCTCTTGCCCAAGCCTGAGCGAAGAGAGAGAGTCTGCCCTCCACCAGATCCGTTCCCGGATCGGGGGCCAACATTTCATGCTGTCTTGGTAGCAGTGGCAGGTTTCATGGCCTGCTTTCCCTTGTTCCAGCCTTGCATTGGTCTCCAAGCTGGCTTGGCTTGAGAAGTATTACCCTCTTGCTTAGAGGACGTAGCACTTTGGGCTGGTCCATTTCTACGAAAGGGACGAAAATTAGGTTTATTTTTTTGCCTTGAAAGGCCGATCCTGAGGAAGGGCGTGGCCCTTACCCCCAGTGATATCAGAGATAATCTCTTTCAAGTCAGGGCCAAACAGCGTTTTCCCCTTGAAAGGAATGTTAAGTAGCTTGTTCTTGGAAGACGCATCAGCTGACCAAGATTTCAACCAAAGCGCTCTGCGCGCCACAATAGCAAACCCAGAATTCTTAGCCGCTAACCTAGCCAATTGCAAAGTGGCGTCTAGGGTGAAAGAATTAGCCAATTTGAGAGCATTGATTCTGTCCATAATCTCCTCATAAGGAGGAGAATCACTATCGACCGCCTTTATCAGCTCATCGAACCAGAAACATGCGGCTGTAGCTACAGGGACAATGCATGAAATTGGTTGTAGAAGGTAACCCTGCTGAACAAACATCTTTTTAAGTAAACCTTCTAATTTTTTATCCATAGGATCTTTGAAAGCACAACTATCCTCTATGGGTATAGTGGTGCGTTTGTTTAAAGTGGAAACCGCTCCCTCGACCTTGGGGACTGTCTGCCATAAGTCCTTTCTGGGGTCGACCATAGGAAACAATTTTTTAAATATGGGGGGAGGGACGAAAGGAATACCGGGCCTTTCCCATTCTTTATTAACAATGTCCGCCACCCGCTTGGGTATAGGAAAAGCTTCTGGGAGCCCCGGGACCTCTAGGAACTTGTCCATTTTACATAGTTTCTCTGGGATGACCAACTTGTCACAATCATCCAGAGTGGATAATACCTCCTTAAGCAGAATGCGGAGATGTTCCAACTTAAATTTAAACGTAATCACATCAGGTTCAGCTTGTTGAGAAATGTTCCCTGAATCAGTAATTTCTCCCTCAGACAAAACCTCCCTGGCCCCATCAGACTGGGTTAGGGGCCCTTCAGAACCATTATTATCAGCGTCGTCATGCTCTTCAGTATCTAAAACAGAGCAGTCGCGCTTACGCTGATAAGTGTTCATTTTGGCTAAAATGTTTTTGACAGAATTATCCATTACAGCCGTTAATTGTTGCATAGTAAGGAGTATTGGCGCGCTAGATGTACTAGGGGCCTCCTGAGTGGGCAAGACTCGTGTAGACGAAGGAGGGAATGATGCAGTACCATGCTTACTCCCCTCACTTGAGGAATCATCTTGGGCATCATTGTCATTGTCACATAAATCACATTTATTTAAATGAATGGGAATTCTGGCTTCCCCACATTCAGAACACAGTCTATCTGGTAGTTCAGACATGTTAAACAGGCATAAACTTGATAACAAAGTACAAAAAACGTTTTAAAATAAAACCGTTACTGTCACTTTAAATTTTAAACTGAACACACTTTATTACTGCAATTGCGAAAAAACATGAAGGAATTGTTCAAAATTCACCAAATTTTCACCACAGTGTCTTAAAGCCTTAAAAGTATTGCACACCAAATTTAGAAGCTTTAACCCTTAAAATAACGGAACCGGAGCCGTTTTTAACTTTAACCCCTTTACAGTCCCTGGTATCTGCTTTGCTGAGACCCAACCAAGCCCAAAGGGGAATACGATACCAAATGACGCCTTCAGAAAGTCTTTTCTAAGTATCAGAGCTCCTCTCACATGCGACTGCATGTCATGCCTCTCAAAAACAAGTGCGCAACACCGGCGCGAAAATGAGGCTCTGCCTATGATTTGGGAAAGCCCCTAAAGAATAAGGTGTCTAAAACAGTGCCTGCCGATATTAATATATCAAAATACCCAGAATAAATGATTCCTCAAGGCTAAATATGTGTTAATAATGAATCGATTTAGCCCAGAAAAAGTCTACAGTCTTAATAAGCCCTTGTGAAGCCCTTATTTACGATCTTAATAAACATGGCTTACCGGATCCCATAGGGAAAATGACAGCTTCCAGCATTACATCGTCTTGTTAGAATGTGTCATACCTCAAGCAGCAAGAGACTGCTCACTGTTCCCCCAACTGAAGTTAATTGCTCTCAACAGTCCTGTGTGGAACAGCCATGGATTTTAGTGACGGTTGCTAAAATCATTTTCCTCATACAAACAGAAATCTTCATCTCTTTTCTGTTTCTGAGTAAATAGTACATACCAGCACTATTTCAAAATAACAAACTCTTGATTGAATAATAAAAACTACAGTTAAACACTAAAAAACTCTAAGCCATCTCCGTGGAGATGTTGCCTGTACAACGGCAAAGAGAATGACTGGGGTAGGCGGAGCCTAGGAGGGATCATGTGACCAGCTTTGCTGGGCTCTTTGCCATTTCCTGTTGGGGAAGAGAATATCCCACAAGTAAGGATGACGCCGTGGACCGGACACACCTATGTTGGAGAAACAATTTTTTAAATATGGGGGGAGGGACGAAAGGAATACCGGGCCTTTCCCATTCTTTATTTACAATGTCCGCCACCCGCTTGGGTATAGGAAAAGCTTCTGGGAGCCCCGGGACCTCTAGGAACTTGTCCATTTTACATAGTTTCTCTGGGATGACCAAATTGTCACAATCATCCAGAGTGGATAATACCTCCTTAAGCAGAGCGCGGAGATGTTCCAACTTAAATTTAAACGTAATCACATCAGGTTCAGCTTGTTGAGAAATGTTCCCTGAATCTGTAATTTCTCCCTCAGACAAAACCTCCCTGGCCCCATCAGACTGGTTTAGGGGCCCTTCAGAACCATTATTATCAGCGTCGTCATGCTCTTCAGTATCTAAAACAGAGCAGTCGCGCTTACGCTGATAAGTGTGCATTTTGGCTAAAATGTTTTTGACAGAATTATCCATTACAGCCGTTAATTGTTGCATAGTAAGGAGTATTGGCGCGCTAGATGTACTAGGGGCCTCCTGAGTGGGCAAGACTCGTGTAGACGAAGGAGGGAATGATGCAGTACCATGCTTACTCCCCTCACTTGAGGAATCATCTTGGGCATCATTGTCATTGTCACATAAATCACATTTATTTAAATGAGAAGGAACTCTGGCTTCCCCACATTCAGAACACAGTCTATCTGGTAGTTCAGACATGTTAAACAGGCATAAACTTGATAACAAAGTACAAAAAACGTTTTAAAATAAAACCGTTACTGTCACTTTAAATTTTAAACTGAACACACTTTATTACTGCAATTGCGAAAAAATATGAAGGAATTGTTCAAAATTCACCAAAATTTCACCACAGTGTCTTAAAGCCTTAAAAGTATTGCACACCAAATTTGGAAGCTTTAACCCTTAAAATAACGGAACCGGAGCCGTTTTTAACTTTAACCCCTTTACAGTCCCTGGTATCTGCTTTGCTGAGACCCAACCAAGCCCAAAGGGGAATACGATACCAAATGACGCCTTCAGAAAGTCTTTTCTATGTATCAGAGCTCCTCACACATGCGACTGCATGTCATGCCTCTCAAAAACAAGTGCGCAACACCGGCGCGAAAATGAGGCTCTGCCTATGATTTGGGAAAGCCCCTAAAGAATAAGGTGTCTAAAACAGTGCCTGCCGATATAATCTTATCAAAATACCCAGATTAAATGATTCCTCAAGGCTAAATATGTGTTAATAATGAATCGATTTAGCCCAGAAAAAGTCTACAGTCTTAATAAGCCCTTGTGAAGCCCTTATTTACTATCTTAATAAACATGGCTTACCGGATCCCATAGGGAAAATGACAGCTTCCAGCATTACATCGTCTTGTTAGAATGTGTCATACCTCAAGCAGCAAGAGACTGCTCACTGTTCCCCCAACTGAAGTTAATTCCTCTCAACAGTCCTGTGTGGAACAGCCATGGATTTTAGTAACGGTTGCTAAAATCATTTTCCTCATACAAACAGAAATCTTCATCTCTTTTCTGTTTCTGAGTAAATAGTACATACCAGCACTATTTTAAAATAACAAACTCTTGATTGAATAATAAAAACTACAGTTAAACACTAAAAAACTCTAAGCCATCTCCGTGGAGATGTTGCCTGTACAACGGCAAAGAGAATGACTGGGGTAGGCGGAGCCTAGGAGGGATCATGTGACCAGCTTTGCTGGGCTCTTTGCCATTTCCTGTTGGGGAAGAGAATATCCCACAAGTAAGGATGACGCCGTGGACCGGACACACCTATGTTGGAGAAATAGCCTCCGAGGAAGCAAAAGGATCAAATTTGTAGAATTTAGAAAAAGTATGAAGCAAAGACCAAGTTGCCTCCTTGCAAATCTATTCAACAGAAGCCTCATTTTTGAATGCCCATGTGGAAGCTACCGCTCTAGTAGAGTGGGCTGTAATCCTTTCAGGAGGCTGCTGGCCAGCAGTCTCATAAGCTAAACGGATTATGCTTCTCAGCCAAAAAGAAAGAAGTTGCCGAAGCCTTGAGACCTCTCCTCTTTCCAGAGTAGACAACAAACAAAGCAGATGTTTGACGAAAATCCTTAGTTGCTTGTAAGTAGAACTTTAAAGCACGAACCACGTCCAGATTGTGCAACAACCGTTCCTTCTTGGAAGAAGGATTCGGACACAGGGAAGGCACCACAATTTCCTGATTGATATTTCTATTGGAAACCACCTTAGGAAGAAAACCTGGCTTAGTACGTAACACCACCTTATCTGCATGGAAAATCAGATAGGATGAATCACACTGCAGAGCAGATAACTCTGAAACTCTTCGGGCCGAAGAGATAGCAACTAGAAACAAAACTTTCCAAGATAAAAGTTTAATATCTAATGAATGCATAGCTTCAAACGGAACCCCTTGAAGAACTTTAAGAACTAAATTTAAACTCCATGGCGGAGCAACTGGTTTAAATACTGGCTTGATTCTGACCAAAGCCTGACAAAACTCCTGAACATCTGGAACATCCGCCAGACGCTTATGAAAGAGAATAGACAGAGCAGATATATGTCCTTTTAAGGAACTAGCAGACAATCCTTTGTCCAATCCTTCTTGGAGAAAAGATAGAATCCTAGGAATCTTGACCCTACTCCATGAGAAACCCTTGGAATCACACCAATTAAGATATTTACACCATATCTTGTGATAGATCTTCCTGGTGACAGGCTTCCTAGCCTGGATTAAGGTATCAATAACAGACCACGCTTTGATAAGATCAAGCGTTCAATCTCCACGCAGTCAGGAGTAGAGAAGTTAGATTCGAGTGTTTGAATGGACCCTGGATTAGAAGGTCCTGCCTCAATGGCCGAGGCCATGGTGGGCAGGATGACATGTCCACCAGATCTGCATACCAAGTCCTGCGAGGCCACGCAGGAGCAATTAAAATCACAGAAGCTTTCTCCTGCTTGATTCTGGCAATCAGACGCGGGAGAAGAGGAAACGGTGGAAACACATAAGCCAGGCTGAAGGACCAGGGCGCTGCTAGGGCATCTACTAATGCTGCCCGAGGATCCCTTGACCTGGACCCGTAACAAGGAAGCTTAGCATTCTGACGGGACGCCATCAGATCCAGCTCTGGTCTGCCCCAAAGATGAATCAGTTGGGCAAATACCTCCGGGTGAAGCTCCCATTCCCCTGGGTGAAAAGTCTGCCGACTTAGAAAATCCGCCTCCCAGTTCTCTACTCCTGGGATATGGATAGCTGAGAGATGGCAAGAGTGAGCCTCTGCCCATAGAATTATCTTGGAAACCTCCATCATTGCCAGGGGACTCCTTGTTCCCCCCTGATAGTTGATATAGGCTACAGTCGTGATGTTGTCCGACTGAAATCTGATGAACCTGACCGCAGCCAGTTGAGGCCATGCCTGAAGAGCATTGAATATCGCTCTTAGTTCCAGAATGTTTATCGGGAGGAGGGCCTCCTCCTGAGTCCACAAGCCCTGAGCTGTCAGGGAGTTCCAGACCGCGCCCCAGCCCAGAAGGCTGGCATCTGTTGTCACTATAGTCCACTCTGGCCTGCGGAAGCTCATTCCCTTGGACAGATGGACCCGAGATAACCACCAGAGAAGAGAATCCCTGGTCTCTTGATCCAGATTTAGCCGAGGAGACAAATCTGTGTAGTCCCCATTCCACTGATTGAGCATGCAAAGTTGCAGAGGTCTGAGATGTAGGCGGGCAAACGGGACTATGTCCATTGCCGCTACCATTAGGCCGATTACTTCCATACACTGAGCCACTGACGGCCGAGAAATGGAATGAAGAGCACGGCAAGAAGTTAGTAGCTTTGATATCCTGACCTCTGTCAGAAAAATTTTCATTTCTACTGAATCTATCAGAGTCCCTAGGAAGGAAACTCTTGTGAGAGGGGAGAGAGAACTCTTTTCTCTGTTCACCTTCCAGCCGTGAGACCTCAGAAAAGCCAGAACAATGTCCGTATGGGACTTGGAGATTTGAAGATTCGACGCCTGGATCAAGATGTCGTCTAGGTAAGGAGCCACTGCAATGCCTCGCGGCCTTAGGACCGCCAGTAGGGACCCTAGAACCTCCGTAAAGATTCTTGGCTCCGTGGCTAACCTGAAGGGAAGAGCCACAAACTGGTAATGCCTGTCTAGGAAGGCGAACCTGAGGAACTGATGATGATTTCTGTGAATCGGAATGTGCAGATAAGCATCCTTTAAATCCATGGTAGTCATATATTGACCCTCCTGGATCATAGGAAGAATGGTTCGGATTGTCTCCATCTTGAAGGATGGGACCCTGAGGAATTTGTTTAGGATCTTGAGATCCAAGATTGGTCTGAAAGTTCCCTCTTTTTTGGGAACTATAAATAGATTTGAATAGAAACCCTGCCCCTGTTCCTCCCTTGGAACTGGGTGGATTACTCCCATAGCCAGTAGGTCTTGGACGCAATGTAAGAACGCCTCTCTCTTTATCTGGTTTGCAGATAATTGAGAGAGATGGAATCTCCCCTTTAGTGATGAACCTTTGAATTCGAGAATATATCCCTGGGAAACAATCTCCACTGAATTTAACGGTATCTTACAGCGCTCAAAATATCCCAATCTTGCTTTTTGATAATGGGGTACCTAGCTGCCCCTTAGATTGAATATGTCTTAGTGATGAAATATCAGAAAGCGCCTAACTAGAGGCTATTGGGAAGTGGGTTTAGAAGATTCTATAAGCTTCTCTATCATGTGTAAATATTTTTGGTAAAATATAACACAAGGTTGTATAAAAGTGAATATATAAGCGATATAAAAGTTTGACAAATTTAATACATAAAATAAAATTAAAATTCAGCATACAATCAGTTAAAAACATGGATCCATGTACATATTATGGAATATTGTACAATATTAATCGGTTAATAACAATTGTTTTAAAACGATAAGTAACAGTTGTTTTAAAACACAAACTTATTCTAAAAATCACAAACTTCTGTAAAAATTACTTTAAATGTTACAAACTTCTGTAAAAATTACTTTAAATATTTGTTGTTATACAGTTCCTTAAAATGTAGTTTGGGTGTATTGCACCAATTTATTGAATGTCTCTAATTCCTTAGTGGGAATATCCTCCTCCGTTAAAAAATGTGATAAAAACAGAATTTATGTTTACCTGATAAATTACTTTCTCCAACGGTGTGTCCGGTCCACGGCGTCATCCTTACTTGTGGGAACCAATACCAAAGCTTTAGGACACGGATGAAGGGAGGGAGCAAATCAGGTCACCTAAATGGAAGGCACCACGGCTTGCAAAACCTTTCTCCCAAAAATAGCCTCAGAAGAAGCAAAAGTATCAAACTTGTAAAATTTGGTAAAAGTGTGCAGTGAAGACCAAGTCGCTGCCCTACATATCTGATCAACAGAAGCCTCGTTCTTGAAGGCCCATGTGGAAGCCACAGCCCTAGTGGAATGAGCTGTGATTCTTTCGGGAGGCTGCCGTCCGGCAGTCTCGTAAGCCAATCTGATGATGCTTTTAATCCAAAAAGAGAGAGAGGTAGAAGTTGCTTTTTGACCTCTCCTTTTACCGGAATAAACAACAAACAAGGAAGATGTTTGTCTAAAATCCTTTGTAGCATCTAAATAGAATTTTAGAGCGCGAACAACATCCAAATTGTGCAACAACCGTTCCTTCTTCGAAACTGGTTTCGGACACAGAGAAGGTACGACTATCTCCTGGTTAATGTTTTTGTTAGAAACAACTTTTGGAAGAAAAACATAATTTATGCTTACCTGATAAATTCCTTTCTTCTGTTGTGTGATCAGTCCACGGGTCATCATTACTTCTGGGATATAACTCCTCCCCAACAGGAAATGCAAGAGGATTCACCCAGCAGAGCTGCATATAGCTCCTCCCCTCTACGTCAGTCCCAGTCATTCGACCAAGAATCAACGAGAAAGGAGTAACCAAGGGTGAAGTGGTGACTGGAGTATAATTTAAAAGATATTTACCTGCCTTAAAACAGGGCGGGCCGTGGACTGATCACACAACAGAAGAAAGGAATTTATAAGGTAAGCATAAATTATGTTTTCTTCTGTTATGTGTGATCAGTCCACGGGTCATCATTACTTCTGGGATACCAATACCAAAGCAAAAGTACACGGATGACGGGAGGGATAGGCAGGCTCATTATACAGAAGGAACCACTGCCTGAAGAACCTTTCTCCCAAAAATAGCCTCCGAAGAAGCAAAAGTGTCAAATTTGTAAAATTTGGAAAAAGTATGAAGCGAAGACCAAGTTGCAGCCTTGCAAATCTGTTCAACAGAGGCCTCATTCTTAAAGGCCCAAGTGGAAGCCACAGCTCTAGTGGAGTGAGCTGTAATTCTTTCAGGAGGCTGCTGTCCAGCAGTCTCATAGGCTAAACGTATTATGCTACGAAGCCAAAAAGAGAGAGAGGTAGCAGAAGCTTTTTGACCTCTCCTCTGACCAGAGTAAACGACAAACAAGGAAGAAGTTTGGCGAAAATCTTTAGTTGCCTGCAAGTAGAACTTGAGGGCACGAACTACATCCAGATTGTGTAAAAGACGTTCCTTCTTTGAAGAAGGATTTGGACACAAGGATGGGACAACAATCTCTTGATTGATGTTCCTGTTAGTGACTACCTTAGGTAAGAACCCAGGTTTAGTACGCAGAACTACCTTGTCTGAGTGAAAAATCAGATAAGGGGAATCACAATGTAAGGCTGATAACTCAGAGACTCTTCGAGCCGAGGAAATAGCCATTAAAAACAGAACTTTCCAAGATAACATTTTTATATCAATGGAATGAAGGGGTTCAAACGGAACACCCTGTAAAACGTTAAGAACTAAGTTTAAACTCCATGGTGGAGCAACAGCTTTAAACACAGGCTTGATCCTAGCTAAAGCCTGACAAAAGGACTGGACGTCTGGATTTTCTGACAGACGTCTGTGTAACAAGATGGACAGAGCTGAAATCTGTCCCTTTAATGAACTAGCTGATAAACCCTTTTCTAAACCTTCTTGTAGAAAAGACAATATCCTAGCGATCCTAACCTTACTCCAGGAGTAACCTTTGGATTCGCACCAGTATAGGTATTTCCGCCATATTTTATGGTAAATCCTTCTGGTAACAGGCTTCCTAGCCTGAATCAGGGTATCAATAACCGACTCAGAAAAACCACGTTTTGATAAAATCAAGCGTTCAATTTCCAAGCAGTCAGCTTCAGAGAAGTTAGATTTTGATGTTTGAATGGACCCTGTATCAGAAGGTCCTGTCTTAGAGGTAGAGACCAAGGCGGACAGGATGACATGTCCACTAGATCTGCATACCAAGTCCTGCGTGGCCAAGCAGGTGCTATTAGAATTACTGATGCTCTCTCCTGTTTGATTTTGGCAATCAATCGAGGAAGCAGCGGGAAGGGTGGAAACACATAAGCCATCCTGAAGTTCCAAGGTGCTGTCAAAGCATCTATCAGAACTGCTCCCGGATCCCTGGATCTGGACCCGTAGCGAGGAAGTTTGGCGTTCTGGCGAGACGCCATGAGATCTATCTCTGGTTTGCCCCAACGTCGAAGTATTTGGGCAAAGACCTCCGGATGAAGCTCCCACTCCCCCGGATGAAGAGTCTGGCGACTCAAGAAATCCGCCTCCCAGTTCTCCACTCCCGGGATGTGGATTGCTGACAGGTGGCAAGAGTGAGACTCTGCCCAGCGAATTATCTTTGATACTTCCATCATTGCTAGGGAGCTTCTTGTCCCTCCCTGATGGTTGATGTAAGCTACAGTCGTGATGTTGTCCGACTGAAACCTGATGAACCCCCGAGTTATTAACTGGGGCCAAGCCAGAAGGGCATTGAGAACTGCTCTCAATTCCAGAATGTTTATTGGAAGGAGACTCTCCTCCTGATTCCATAGTCCCTGAGCCTTCAGAGAATTCCAGACAGCGCCCCAACCTAGTAGGCTGGCGTCTGTTGTTACAATTGTCCAGTCTGGCCTGCTGAATGGCATCCCCCTGGACAGGTGTGGCCGATGAAGCCACCATAGAAGAGAATTTCTGGTCTCTTGATTCAGATTCAGAGTAGGGGACAAATCTGAGTAATCCCCATTCCACTGACTTAGCATGCATAATTGCAGCGGTCTGAGGTGTAGGCGTGCAAAAGGTACTATGTCCATTGCCGCTACCATTAAGCCGATCACCTCCATGCATTGAGCTACTGACGGGTGTTGAATGGAATGAAGGACGCGGCATGCATTTTGAAGTTTTGTTAACCTGTCTTCTGTCAGGTAAATCTTCATTTCTACAGAATCTATAAGAGTCCCCAAGAATGGAACTCTTGTGAGAGGAAAGAGAGAACTCTTCTTTTCGTTCACTTTCCATCCATGCGACCTTAGAAATGCCAGAACTAACTCTGTATGAGACTTGGCAGTTTGAAAGCTTGAAGCTTGTATTAGAATGTCGTCTAGGTACGGAGCTACCGAAATCCCTCGCGGTCTTAGTACCGCTAGAAGGGCACCCAGAACCTTTGTGAAGATTCTTGGAGCCGTAGCCAATCCGAATGGAAGAGCTACAAACTGGTAGTGCCTGTCTAAGAAGGCAAACCTTAGATACCGGTGATGATCTTTGTGGATCGGTATGTGAAGGTAAGCATCCTTTAAATCCACTGTGGTCATGTACTGACCCTCTTGGATCATGGGTAAGATTGTCCGAATAGTTTCCATTTTGAACGATGGAACTCTTAGGAATTTGTTTAGAGTCTTTAAATCTAAGATTGGCCTGAAAGTTCCCTCTTTTTTGGGAACCACAAACAGGTTTGAGTAGAACCCTTGTCCTTGTTCCGACCACGGAACCGGATGGATCACTCCCATTGTTAACAGATCTTGTACGCAGCGTAGAAACGCTTCTTTCTTTATCTGGTTTGTTGACAACCTTGACAGATGAAATCTCCCTCTTGGGGGAGATAATTTGAAGTCTAGAAGGTATCCCTGAGATATGATCTCTAGTGCCCAGGGATCCTGAACATCTCTTGCCCAGGCCTGGGCGAAGAGAGAGAGTCTGCCCCCTACTAGATCCGGTCCCGGATCGGGGGCTCTCGGTTCATGCTGTCTTTGGGGCAGCAGCAGGTTTCCTGGCCTGCTTGCTTTTGTTCCAGGACTGGTTAGGCTTCCAGCCTTGCCTGTAACGAGCAACAGCTCCTTCCTGTTTTGGTGCAGTGGAGGTTGATGCTGCTCCTGTTTTGAAATTCCGAAAGGGACGAAAATTAGACTGTCTAGCCTTAGCTTTGGCCTTGTCTTGAGGTAGGGCGTGGCCCTTACCTCCCGTAATGTCAGCGATAATTTCTTTCAAACCGGGCCCGAATAAGGACTGCCCCTTGAAAGGTATATTAAGTAATTTGGACTTAGAAGTAACATCAGCTGACCAGGATTTTAGCCACAGTGCCCTGCGTGCCTGTATGGCGAATCCTGAGTTCTTAGCCGTAAGTTTGGTTAAATGTACTACGGCCTCCGAAATGAAAGAATTAGCTAGTTTAAGGACTCTAAGCCTGTCCGTAATGTCGTCTAGCGTAGAGGAACTAAGGTTCTCTTCAAGCGACTCAATCCAAAATGCTGCCGCAGCCGTAATCGGCGCGATACATGCAAGGGGTTGTAATATAAAACCTTGTTGAACAAACATTTTCTTAAGGTAACCCTCTAATTTTTTATCCATTGGATCTGAGAAAGCACAGCTATCCTCCACCGGGATAGTGGTACGCTTAGCTAAAGTAGAAACTGCTCCCTCCACCTTGGGGACCGTTTGCCATAAGTCCCGAGTGGTGGCGTCTATTGGAAACATCTTTCTAAATATTGGAGGGGGTGAGAACGGCACACCGGGTCTATCCCACTCCTTAGTAACAATTTCAGTTAGTCTCTTAGGTATAGGAAAAACGTCAGTACTCGCCGGTACCGCAAAGTATTTATCCAACCTACACAGTTTCTCTGGTATTGCAACAGTGTTACAATCGTTGAGAGCTGCTAAGACCTCCCCTAGTAGTACACGGAGGTTCTCCAATTTAAATTTAAAATTTGAAATATCTGAGTCCAATCTGTTTGGATCAGAACCGTCACCCACAGAATGAAGCTCTCCGTCCTCATGCTCTGCGAGCTGTGACGCAGTATCAGACATGGCCCTAGCATTGTCAGCGCACTCTGTTCTCACCCCAGAGTGATCACGCTTGCCTCTTAGTTCAGGTAATTTAGACAAAACTTCAGTCATAACAGTAGCCATATCTTGTAATGTTATCTGTAATGGCCGCCCAGATGTACTAGGCGCCAAAATATCACGCACCTCCCGGGCGGGAGATGCAGGTACTGTCGCGTGAGGCGAGTTAGTCGGCATAACTCTCCCCTCGCTGTTTGGTGAAATTTGTTCACATTGTACAGATTGACTTTTATTTAAAGTAGCATCAATACAGTTAGTACATAAATTTCTATTGGGCTCCACCTTGGCATTGGAACAAATGACACAGATATCTTCCTCTGAGTCAGACATGTTTAACACACTAGCAAAAAAACTTACAACTTGGTTATAATCTTTTTTAGCAAAAAAACGCACTGTGCCTCAAAGAGGTACTAACGATTAAATGACAGTTGAAATAATGAACTGAAAAAAACAGTTATTGCATCAAACTTTAAAACAACACAACTTTTAGCAAAGGTTTGTTCCCATTAGTAAAAAACAACACTAATTAAATTTGTACATAAGAAAACAAAACAACGTTTTTTATACACAGTCACTATAAGAATTCTCACAGCTCTGCTGAGAGAATTTACCTCCCTTCAAAGAAGTTTGAAGACCCCTGAGATCTGTCAGAGATGAACCGGATCATGCAGGAAATATAAAAGTAGCTGACTGGAATTTTTTGATGCGTAGCAAAGAGCGCCAAAAACGGCCCCTCCCTCTCCCACACAGCAGTGAAGAGAAACGAAACTGTCACAATTAAAGCAAAAAACTGCCAAGTGGAAAATAATGCCCAAATATTTATTCACACAGTACCTCAGCAATGTAAACGATTCTACATTCCAGCAAAAACGTTTAACATGAGAATAGTTATTAAAAGGATTAGTGACCTTTAACACAGTAGTTCCGGTGAAATACCATCCCCAGAATACTGAAGTGTATACATACATGTCATTTTAACGGTATGGCAGGCTTTTCTCATCAATTCCATTCAGAAAATAAAAACTGCCACATACCTCAATGCAGATTCATCTGCCCGCTGTCCCCTGATCTGAAGCCTTTACCTCCCTCAGATGGTCGAGAACAGCAATATGATCTTAACGACTCCGGTTAAAATCATAGTAAAAAATCTCTGTCAGATTCTTCCTCAAACTCTGCCAGAGAAGTAATAACACGCTCCGGTGCTATTTTAAAATAACAAACTTTTGATTGAAGTCATAAAAACTAAGTATAATCACCATAGTCCTCTCACACATCCTATCTAGTCGTTGGGTGCAAGAGAATGACTGGGACTGACGTAGAGGGGAGGAGCTATATGCAGCTCTGCTGGGTGAATCCTCTTGCATTTCCTGTTGGGGAGGAGTTATATCCCAGAAGTAATGATGACCCGTGGACTGATCACACATAACAGAAGAAACCAGGTTTAGTACGTAAAACCACCTTATCTGCATGGAACACCAGATAAGGAGGAGAACACTGCAGAGCAGATAATTCTGAAACTCTTCTAGCAGAAGAAATTGCAACCAAAAACAAAACTTTCCAAGATAATAACTTAATATCAACGGAATGTAAGGGTTCAAACGGAACCCCCTGAAGAACTGAAAGAACTAAGTTGAGACTCCAAGGAGGAGTCAAAGGTTTGTAAACAGGCTTGATTCTAACCAGAGCCTGAACAAAGGCTTGAACATCTGGCACAGCTGCCAGCTTTTTGTGAAGTAACACAGACAAGGCAGAAATCTGTCCCTTCAAGGAACTTGCAGATAATCCTTTTTCCAATCCTTCTTGAAGGAAGGATAGAATCTTAGGAATCTTAACCTTGTCCCAAGGGAATCCTTTAGATTCACACCAACAGATATATTTTTTCCAAATTTTGTGGTAAATTTTTCTAGTTACAGGCTTTCTGGCCTGAACAAGAGTATCAATAACAGAATCTGAGAACCCTCGCTTCGATAAGATCAAGCGTTCAATCTCCAAGCAGTCAGCTGGAGTGAGACCAGATTCGGATGTTCGAACGGACCTTGAACAAGAAGGTCTCGTCTCAAAGGTAGCTTCCATGGTGGAGCCGATGACATATTCACCAGATCTGCATACCAAGTCCTGCGTGGCCACGCAGGAGCTATCAAGATCACCGACGCCCTCTCCTGATTGATCCTGGCTACCAGCCTGGGGATGAGAGGAAACGGCGGGAATACATAAGCTAGTTTGAAGGTCCAAGGTGCTACTAGTGCATCTACTAGAGTCGCCTTGGGATCCCTGGATCTGGACCCGTAGCAAGGAACTTTGAAGTTCTGACGAGAGGCCATCAGATCCATGTCTGGAATGCCCCACAGTTGAGTGATTTGGGCAAAGATTTCCGGATGGAGTTCCCACTCCCCCGGATGCAATGTCTGACGACTCAGAAAATCCGCTTCCCAATTTTCCACTCCTGGGATGTGGATTGCAGACAGGTGGCAGGAGTGAGTCTCCGCCCATTGAATGATTTTGGTCACTTCTTCCATCGCCAGGGAACTCCTTGTTCCCCCCTGATGGTTGATGTACGCAACAGTCGTCATGTTGTCTGATTGAAACCGTATGAACTTGGCCCTCGCTAGCTGAGGCCAAGCCTTGAGAGCATTGAATATCGCCCTCAGTTCCAGAATATTTATCGGTAGAAGAGATTCTTCCCGAGACCAAAGACCCTGAGCTTTCAGGGATCCCCAGACCGCGCCCCAGCCCATCAGACTGGCGTCGGTCGTGACAATGACCCACTCTGGTCTGCGGAAGGTCATCCCTTGTGACAGGTTGTCCAGGGACAGCCACCAACGGAGTGAGTCTCTGGTCCTCTGATTTACTTGTATCTTCGGAGACAAGTCTGTATAGTCCCCATTCCACTGACTGAGCATGCACAGTTGTAATGGTCTTAGATGAATGCGCGCAAAAGGAACTATGTCCATTGCCGCTACCATCAAACCTATCACTTCCATGCACTGCGCTATGGAAGGAAGAGGAACGGAATGAAGTATCCGACAAGAGTTTAGAAGTTTTGTTTTTCTGGCCTCTGTCAGAAAAATCCTCATTTCTAAGGAGTCTATTATTGTTCCCAAGAAGGGAACCCTTGTCGACGGAGATAGAGAACTCTTTTCCACGTTCACTTTCCATCCGTGAGATCTGAGAAAGGCCAGGACGATGTCCGTGTGAGCCTTTGCTTGAGGAAGGGACGACGCTTGAATCAGAATGTCGTCCAAGTAAGGTACTACAGCAATGCCCCTTGGTCTTAGCACCGCTAGAAGGGACCCTAGTACCTTTGTGAAAATCCTTGGAGCAGTGGCTAATCCGAAAGGAAGCGCCACGAACTGGTAATGCTTGTCCAGGAATGCGAACCTTAGGAACCGATGATGTTCCTTGTGGATAGGAATATGTAGATACGCATCCTTTAAATCCACCGTGGTCATGAATTGACCTTCCTGGATGGAAGGAAGAATTGTTCGAATGGTTTCCATTTTGAACGATGGAACCTTGAGAAACTTGTTTAAGATCTTGAGATCTAAGATTGGTCTGAACGTTCCCTCTTTTTTGGGAACTATGAACAGATTGGAGTAGAACCCCATCCCTTGTTCTCCTAATGGAACAGGATGAATCACTCCCATTTTTAACAGGTCTTCTACACAATGTAAGAATGCCTGTCTTTTTATGTGGTCTGAAGACAACTGAGACCTGTGGAACCTCCCCCTTGGGGGAAGCCCCTTGAATTCCAGAAGATAACCTTGGGAGACTATTTCTAGTGCCCAAGGATCCAGAACATCTCTTGCCCAAGCCTGAGCGAAGAGAGAGAGTCTGCCCCCCACCAGATCCGGTCCCGGATCGGGGGCCAACATTTCATGCTGTCTTGGTAGCAGTGGCAGGTTTCTTGGCCTGCTTTCCTTTGTTCCAGCCTTGCATTGGTCTCCAAGCTTGCTTGGCTTGAGAAGTATTACCCTCTTGCTTAGAGGACGTAGCACTTTGGGCTGGTCCGTTTCTACGAAAGGGACGAAAATTAGGTTTATTTTTGGCCTTGAAAGGCCGATCCTGAGGAAGGGCGTGGCCCTTACCCCCAGTGATATCAGAGATAATCTCTTTCAAGTCAGGGCCAAACAGCGTTTTCCCCTTGAAAGGAATGTTAAGTAGTTTGTTCTTGGAAGACGCATCAGCTGACCAAGATTTCAACCAAAGCGCTCTGCGCGCCACAATAGCAAACCCAGAATTCTTAGCCGCTAACCTCGCCAATTGCAAAGTGGCGTCTAGGGTGAAAGAATTAGCCAATTTGAGAGCACTGATTCTGTCCATAATCTCCTCATAAGGAGGAGAATCACTATCGACCGCCTTTACTAGCTCATCGAACCAGAAACACGCGGCTGTAGTGACAGGGACAATGCATGAAATTGGTTGTAGAAGGTAACCCTGCTGAACAAACATCTTTTTAAGTAAACCTTCTAATTTTTTATCCATAGGATCTTTGAAAGCACAACTATCTTCTATGGGTATAGTGGTGCGTTTGTTTAAAGTGGAAACCGCTCCCTCGACCTTGGGGACTGTCTGCCATAAGTCCTTTCTGGGGTCGACCATAGGAAACAATTTTTTAAATATGGGGGGAGGGACGAAAGGTATACCGGGCCTTTCCCATTCTTTATTTACAATGTCCGCCACCCGCTTGGGTATAGGAAAAGCTTCTGGGAGCCCCGGGACCTCTAGGAACTTGTCCATTTTACATAGTTTCTCTGGGATGACCAACTTGTCACAATCATCCAGAGTGGATAATACCTCCTTAAGCAGAGCGCGGAGATGTTCCAACTTAAATTTAAATGTAATCACATCGGGTTCAGCTTGTTGAGAAATTTTCCCTGAATCTGAAATTTCTCCCTCAGACAAAACCTCCCTGGCCCCATCAGACTGGTGTAGGGGCCTTTCAGAACCATTATCATCAGCGTCGTCATGCTCTTCAGTATCTAAAACAGAGCAGTCGCGCTTACGCTGATAAGTGGGCATTTTGGCTAAAATGTTTTTGATAGAATTATCCATTACAGCCGTTAATTGTTGCATAGTAAGGAGTATTGGCGCGCTAGATGTACTAGGGGCCTCCTGAGTGGGCAAGACTCGTGTAGACGAAGGAGGGAATGATGCAGTACCATGCTTACTCCCCTCACTTGAGGAATCATCTTGGGCATCATTGTCATTGTCACATAAATCACATTTATTTAAATGAGAAGGAACTCTGGCTTCCCCACATTCAGAACACAGTCTATCTGGTAGTTCAGACATGTTAAACAGGCATAAACTTGATAACAAAGTACAAAAAACGTTTTAAAATAAAACCGTTACTGTCACTTTAAATTTTAAACTGAACACACTTTATTACTGCAATTGCGAAAAAATATGAAGGAATTGTTCAAAATTCACCAAAATTTCACCACAGTGTCTTAAAGCCTTAAAAGTATTGCACACCAAATTTGGAAGCTTTAACCCTTAAAATAACGGAACCGGAGCCATTTTTAACTTTAACCCCTTTACAGTCCCTGGTATCTGCTTTGCTGAGACCCAACCAAGCCCAAAGGGGAATACGATACCAAATGACGCCTTCAGAAAGTCTTTTCTATGTATCAGAGCTCCTCAAACATGCGACTGCATGTCATGCCTCTCAAAAACAAGTGCGCAACACCGGCGCGAAAATGAGGCTCTGCCTATGATTTGGGAAAGCCCCTAAAGAATAAGGTGTCTAAAACAGTGCCTGCCGATATAATTTTATCAAAATACCCAGATTAAATGATTCCTCAAGGCTAAATATGTGTAATATATGAATCGATTTAGCCCAAAAAAAGTCTACAGTCTTAATAAGCCCTTGTGAAGCCCTTATTTACTATCTTAATAAACATGGCTTACCGGATCCCATAGGGAAAATGACAGCTTCCAGCATTACATCGTCTTGTTAGAATGTGTCATACCTCAAGCAGCAAGAGACTGCTCACTGTTCCCCCAACTGAAGTTAATTCCTCTCAACAGTCCTGTGTGGAACAGCCATGGATTTTAGTAACGGTTGCTAAAATCATTTTCCTCATACAAACAGAAATCTTCATCTCTTTTCTGTTTCAGAGTAAATAGTACATACCAGCACTATTTTAAAATAAACTCTTGATTGAATAATAAAAACTACAGTTAAACACTAAAAAACTCTAAGCCATCTCCGTGGAGATGTTGCCTGTACAACGGCAAAGAGAATGACTGGGGTAGGCGGAGCCTAGGAGGGATCATGTGACCAGCTTTGCTGGGCTCTTTGCCATTTCCTGTTGGGGAAGAGAATATCCCACAAGTAAGGATGACGCCGTGGACCGGACACACCTATGTTGGAGAAACAATGATGGTATATATAAATAAAAGTGATTCCTTTAAAGTGTTCCAGAAAAAATTCTGTGTTAGAAAAAATTAATAAAAAATCAATAAAAAATCTGTGTTTAAAAACAAAATTGTATTGGTGTTCTAAAAAATCGGAGATATGTGAATCAAAAACATATAACTCAAAAATTGAACTCAAAAATCGAAAAATTGAACTAAAAAACGTGTGGTGATCCAAAAATGATGATGGTGAAAAAATTAGTTAGTGGAGAAAAATGTGTGGGTGTAGCTCCAAATCCTTAATCAATGGTTATTTGATGGTGTAAAGTAAATGTGTTGATAATAATGATGATTAAAATCCTCCTTTCCTTTCTGGCGAATGCTTTGTTGTTGGAGTGTTTTCTAGGGTATTCAGTCTATATTATAAGACTCTATCCTCATAAACCTGCAATCAACAACAAAACAACATAGTGCAATAATGCTACAAATAGAGAAGAAAGTAATGAAATATTGCTCACCAAATTCTGTCAACGCGTTTCGGCCTCTCAGTTAGGCCTTTTTCAAGACTATGTTGGCTGGTGAGTTATGGTGGCTATTTAAAGTATGTTTTACCAATCAGTGGGTCGTGTATTTGGCGCCAAAAAACGTTAGCCTTACTTGACCCGGAAGTATTATCTTTCCCTTACGGTTTTTTATGTAAACTCTTTTTTCTATTACCTTATTCTGAGTGTTCTATTAATGATTCTCTTTATATTGGGATTCCGTTTATTATTTTTTACTTTATTGCTTATATTTCATTTGTTTTGTTCCTTCGTAAAACCGGATGTGGTTTAGTGAAACCGGAAGTGTCAGATGTGAATGGTTTCACTCGTTGAACCGGATGTTTGTATCTAAGCAAAAACCGGAAGTGACGTCTAGTCTGTCACTTCCGGTCTACCCCGTGTTTACAAACATTGCCGGTTGCCATGACAATACCTCCGGTATTGTTTTTTGTGTAGGTGATATATAATTCAGCAGAGATTTCTCAGTATTTTGGGTACCAAAGGTTTGGTTCATGGATGCCTTTTGCGATCGTACTATAGAAGGGTATACTAAAAAGTTAATACTTTAAAAGGGGATCGAAATGAGCTTATAAATTAAATAATTAATATAAAATTGATAAATAATATGGTAAAAACTTTCTTGCTTGAACGTGGAACGAACATATTATAGAAAAAAGAAATAAATACTTAAAAAAGGGGGATGGGATGAGCTTGGAACTTAGTATAAAATTAGTAAAAAATGATAAGAACTCTATAGCTGGTCGTAGGATTTTAATATATAATATACAATAAGAGACCCTTTGGATGTTTATTTTACGTATTAAAAAATGTTGGAATTTGATGTAGGTGATATATTAAAATCTAAAACTCTTAAAATGTCTCTAAAAATAGTAATATCGTAAATAATGAGATCCTAATTCTTGTTTCTCATCTATCTATTATTATATTATTTGGATGATCTGGTCCACTGATTATTATAGTCTCTTAGGCTAAGATTGAGCTTACTAATTGGTGCTAATTATCCGAATATTGTTAGGAGTATGTCTGGGAATAAAACTGAAGATAAGTATTCTATGGATATGTCTAGATCTTTCCCTTTACAAGTACTATTACTCCCAACGTGAGGTTCCTACTCAGTCTTACTTTAGGTTAGCCCTATGTTGGTGCTGAAGTGTCTGCTGACCGATAGCTTTGGGAGCTAGTATGAAAATACATGCTGATTGGCTATGTGTCATCTCGTAACGATTCGTGTAATTTGTCACTACAGTTTTACCAATTTCTTATTTGAGATTAAACAAGTGTGAGAGGTCTTCCCTGTTGTTCAATCCCCTAGGGTATAAACTGTCCATGTCAAAGATCCATCTGGATTCGGCAGTTAGTAGACTTTTTTCGTAGTTTCCTCCTCTCCAATTCGGTTTCACTATTTGTATTCCTGTATAGTGGAAATCTTTCTTATTTCCCTGGTGATGATTCGTAAAGTGTCTGTATAGTGCAGTTTCTGTGTTTTTATGTTTGATTTTCAGTAGATGCTCCCTGATTCTATCTTTAAGGACTCGGGATGTTTGTCCTATATATTGGAGCCCACAGTTGCACCATATCAGATAGATTACCCCCTTGCTGGTGCATCTTATCAGGTCATTGATCCTATATTTGACCTTTGTGTTATGCGAGATAATTTCCTTTGTTTTGATGCCTCTTTTGCACGCTTTGCAATTCAAGCAAGGGAAGAAACCTTTAATTTCTTTCCCGAATACATCTCTGGTTTTGTTCTTTATACTTCTCGGTACACTAGGTGATAGTTTGTTTTTTAAATTCTCTGTTTTCTTGTATATAAAGACTGGTCGGGTGGTTAGCTTGTCTCCTAACACCTCATCGTCTTTAAGAAGTGGCCAGTGTTTTTCTATGATTTTTTCCACAGTTCTCCTGTTTTCACTGAATTCCGTGATGAAAGGAATAGTGAGGTGATCTTCCTCTGGGTTTATATTCGTTTTCTTGGATTTATATATTAAAAGTTCTTTCCTATCCCTCTGTCGTACTTCCTCGATGTTCCTATTGAGACTTTCTTCGTTGTAGCCTCTTTCCAAAAAATTTTCTTTTAAAGTGGTAGCTTGTTCTTCCCATCTATTTGGGTTGGAACAGTTCTTTTTAAGCCTTAGAAATTGTCCTTTCGGTATATTTGTTTTCCATCTCTCGAGGTGACAACTTGCTTTGTGTACATAGTTGTTGCAGTCCACTTCCTTAAAGAAAGTGGACGTCTCTAATTTCCCATTCGCGATCTCAATTCTGAGGTCCAAAAAGGTGATCTCTTTTTTGCTCATTTCATACGTGAATGTGAGGTTATTTTCGTTCTTGTTCATAACATTTAATGTATATTGCAGGTCATCCATGGAACCTTTCCATATCATAATTATATCATCAATATATCTATTATAGAGGACCAGGTCCGCGCTCGCTGGGCATGATTCCCAAAAGATCAGTTCCCAGTGGCCCATATACAGATTCGCGTAGCTGGGCGCGAACCTGGTCCCCATGGCTGTTCCGCATACTTGTTTATAAAAAATCCCATTATTAGAGAAATAGTTGTGCGTGAGGATATATTGTATCCCATCCAGAATAAATTGTCTTTGTAATTCGGGTAGTTCTTCATCTTTTTCTAGGAAGAAGTTGACTGCCTCAATCCCACCCTTATGTGGTATGTTGGTGTATAGGGAGGCTACATCACACGTGACCAGTATGTAATGTTCTTCCCATTCTATACCCTCCAATATATTTAATATCTGGGTGGAGTCCCTCAGATACGATGGTAATTTGGTTACATATTTTTGTAACTTTCTGTCCACATATTCCGATAGGTTACTTGAGAGGCTCTCTATCCCCGAAATTATCGGTCGGCCTGGAGGTCTTTCTAGGGATTTATGCACCTTTGGGAGGTAATAGAATACTGGGGTTATAGGATGTTTTATACTGATGTATTTAAACTCCTTGTCATTGAGTACCCCAGTGCTATGTGCATCCTCCAAAATTACATCCAAATCTCTCTTAAAGTTCTCAATAGGGTTTCTTTTCAGAATTTCGTAGGTTTTTTGATCCGATAGTATTCTATTGCATTCTTCCTCATAGTCAGTTCTATTTAAGATGACTATGCCCCCACCTTTGTCCGCTGGTTTTATAACCAGGTTGCAATTCTTTTCAAGGGACTTGATGGTATTCATCTGTTCTTTCGAAAGATTATGCTTGTGATTATTCAAACTCTTTGGTTTTATATTTCTTATCTCATTGCATATCATTGTTTCAAAGGTCTCTATAGTGTTGCCTTTGCTGGCAACCGGATAAAAGTTGGATCTAGGTTTTAGATCCGTGTGTAGATAAGGACTGTTACTACTGTTTACATATTGAGATGTGTAATTTTCCAGCGGAGACTTCATAAAATGTCTTTTGAGTGTCAGTTTCCTGACAAATTCCTTCGCATTTATGAAGGTATTGAACTTATTTAACCCTTTTGAAGGGGCAAACGAAAGACCATAACTTAGAACTGAAGATTCTTTTTTGGTAAGTTCCTTGGAACTCAGATTAAATATGCCTTTATTTTGAGGATTAGTGGAAATGTGGGGGTCTGTTGTTTCTTTCTTGTTTAATTTTCTTCCCCCTCTCTTTCCCCTATGAGTTTTCTTTTTTCAGTTGGTGTATGAAACTCTTCTTGGTGAGAGTTCTTTCTTTTTGTTGAGCCCCTTTCCTCTATAATAGATATATTGATGATATAATTATGATATGGAAAGGTTCCATGGATGACCTGCAATATACATTAAATGTTATGAACAAGAACGAAAATAACCTCACATTCACGTATGAAATGAGCAAAAAAGAGATCACCTTTTTGGACCTCAGAATTGAGATCGCGAATGGGAAATTAGAGACGTCCACTTTCTTTAAGGAAGTGGACTGCAACAACTATGTACACAAAGCAAGTTGTCACCTCGAGAGATGGAAAACAAATATACCGAAAGGACAATTTCTAAGGCTTAAAAAGAACTGTTCCAACCCAAATAGATGGGAAGAACAAGCTACCACTTTAAAAGAAAATTTTTTGGAAAGAGGCTACAACGAAGAAAGTCTCAATAGGAACATCGAGGAAGTACGACAGAGGGATAGGAAAGAACTTTTAATATATAAATCCAAGAAAACGAATATAAACCCAGAGGAAGATCACCTCACTATTCCTTTCATCACGGAATTCAGTGAAAACAGGAGAACTGTGGAAAAAATCATAGAAAAACACTGGCCACTTCTTAAAGACGATGAGGTGTTAGGAGACAAGCTAACCACCCGACCAGTCTTTATATACAAGAAAACAGAGAATTTAAAAAACAAACTATCACCTAGTGTACCGAGAAGTATAAAGAACAAAACCAGAGATGTATTCGGGAAAGAAATTAAAGGTTTCTTCCCTTGCTTGAATTGCAAAGCGTGCAAAAGAGGCATCAAAACAAAGGAAATTATCTCGCATAACACAAAGGTCAAATATAGGATCAATGACCTGATAAGATGCACCAGCAAGGGGGTAATCTATCTGATATGGTGCAACTGTGGGCTCCAATATATAGGACAAACATCCCGAGTCCTTAAAGATAGAATCAGGGAGCATCTACTGAAAATCAAACATAAAAACACAGAAACTGCACTATACAGACACTTTACGAATCATCACCAGGGAAATAAGAAAGATTTCCACTATACAGGAATACAAATAGTGAAACCGAATTGGAGAGGAGGAAACTACGAAAAAAGTCTACTAACTGCCGAATCCAGATGGATCTTTGACATGGACAGTTTATACCCTAGGGGATTGAACAACAGGGAAGACCTCTCACACTTGTTTAATCTCAAATAAGAAATTGGTAAAACTGTAGTGACAAATTACACAAATCGTTACGAGATGACACATAGCCAATCAGCATGTATTTTCATACTAGCTCCCAAAGCTATCGGTCAGCAGACACTTCAGCACCAACATAGGGCTAACCTAAAGTAAGACTGAGTAGGAACCTCACGTTGGGAGTAATAGTACTTGTAAAGGGAAAGATCTAGACATATCCATAGAATACTTATCTTCAGTTTTATTCCCAGACATACTCCTAACAATATTCGGATAATTAGCACCAATTAGTAAGCTCAATCTTAGCCTAAGAGACTATAATAATCAGTGGACCAGATCATCCAAATAATATATTAATAGATAGATGAGAAACAAGAATTAGCATCTCATTATTTACGATATTACTATTTTTAGAGACATTTTAAGAGTTTTAGATTTTAATATATCACCTACATCAAATTCCAACATTTTTTAATACGTAAAATAAACATCCAAAGGGTCTCTTATTGTATATTATATATTAAAATCCTACGACCAGCTATAGAGTTCTTATCATTTTTTACTAATTTTATACTAAGTTCCAAGCTCACCCCATCCCCCTTTTTTAAGTATTTATTTCTTTTTTCTATAATATGTTCGTTCCACGTTCAAGCAAGAAAGTTTTTACCATATTATTTATCAATTTTATATTAATTATTTAATTTATAAGCTCATTTCGATCCCCTTTTAAAGTATTAACTTTTTAGTATACCCTTCTATAGTACGATCGCAAAAGACATCCATGAACCAAACCTTTGGTACCCAAAATACTGAGAAATCTCTGCTGAATTATATATCACCTACACAAAAAACAATACCGGAGGTATTGTCATGGCAACCGGCAATGTTTGTAAACACGGGGTAGACCGGAAGTGACAGACTAGACGTCACTTCCGGTTTTTGCTTAGATACAAACATCCGGTTCAACGAGTGAAACCATTCACATCTGACACTTCCGGTTTCACTAAACCACATCCGGTTTTACGAAGGAACAAAACAAATGAAATATAAGCAATAAAGTAAAAAATAATAAACGGAATCCCAATATAAAGAGAATCATTAATAGAACACTCAGAATAAGGTAATAGAAAAAAGAGTTTACATAAAAAACCGTAAGGGAAAGATAATACTTCCGGGTCAAGTAAGGCTAACGTTTTTTGGCGCCAAATACACGACCCACTGATTGGTAAAACATACTTTAAATAGCCACCATAACTCACCAGCAAACATAGTCTTGAAAAAGGCCTAACTGAGAGGCCGAAACGCGTTGACAGAATTTGGTGAGCAATATTTCATTACTTTCTTCTCTATTTGTAGCATTATTGCACTATGTTGTTTTGTTGTTGATTGCAGGTTTATGAGGATAGAGTCTTATAATATAGACTGAATACCCTAGAAAACACTCCAACAACAAAGCATTCGCCAGAAAGGAAAGGAGGATTTTAATCATCATTATTACCAACACATTTACTTTACACCATCAAATAACCATTGATTAAGGATTTGGAGCTACACCCACACATTTTTCTCCACTAACTAATTTTTTCACCATCATCATTTTTGGATCACCACACGTTTTTTAGTTCAATTTTTCGATTTTTGAGTTCAATTTTTGAGTTATATGTTTTTGATTCACATATCTCCGATTTTTTAGAACACCAATACAATTTTGTTTTTAAACACAGATTTTTTATTGATTTTTTATTAATTTTTTCTAACACAGAATTTTTTCTGGAACACTTTAAAGGAATCACTTTTATTTATATATACCATCATTGTTTTATCACATTTTTTAACGGAGGAGGATATTCCCACTAAGGAATTAGAGACATTCAATAAATTGGTGCAATACACCCAAACTACATTTTAAGGAACTGTATAACAACAAATATTTAAAGTAATTTTTACAGAAGTTTGTAACATTTAAAGTAATTTTTACAGAAGTTTGTGATTTTTAGAATAAGTTTGTGTTTTAAAACAACTGTTACTTATCGTTTTAAAACAATTGTTATTAACCGATTAATATTGTACAATATTCCATAATATGTACATGGATCCATGTTTTTAACTGATTGTATGCTGAATTTTAATTTTATTTTATGTATTAAATTTGTCAAACTTTTATATCGCTTATATATTCACTTTTATACAACCTTGTGTTATATTTTACCAAAAATATTTACACATGATAGAGAAGCTTATAGAATCTTCTAAACCCACTTCCCAATAGCCTCTAGTTAGGCGCTTTCTGATATTTCATCACTAAAACAATCTCCACTGCCCAAGGATCCTGAACGTCTCTTACCCAAGCCTGGGCAAAGAGAGAAAGTCTGCCCCCCACTAGATCCGGTCCCGGATCGGGGGCTACTCCTTCATGCTGTTTTAGAGACAGTAACTGGCTTTTTAGCCTGTTTCCCCTTGTTCCAAGCCTGGTTAGGTCTCCAGACTGGCTTGGACTGGGCGAAATTTCCCTCTTGTTTTGTACTAAGGGAAGCGGAAGCCGAGCCACTCCTGAAGTTTCGAAAGGAGCGAAAATTAGTCTGTCTGGTCCTTAACTTATTAGACTTATCCTGGGGAAGGGCATGACCTTTTCCCCCAGTAATATCAGAAATGATCTCCTTCAGATCAGGCCCGAATAGGGTCTTTCCTTAGAAGGGGATGTTAAGAAGCTTAGACTTTGAAGAAACATCTGCTGACCAGGACTTAAGCCATAGCGACCTATGCGCCATGATGGCAAAACCTGAATTTTTAGCCGCGTTTGGTTAACTGAAACACGGCGTCTGAAATAAAGTAATTAGCAAGTTTAAGAGCTTTAATCCTGTCTAAAATCTCATCCCACTGAGTCTCCACTTGTAGAGCCTCTTCTAGAGACTCGAACCAAAAGGCCGCTGCAGCCGTAACTGGAGCAATGCATGCGAGAGGCTGGAGAAGAAAACCTTGATGTAAGAAAATTTTCTTTAGGAGACCCTCCAATTTTTTTATCCATAGGATCTTTGAAAGCACAACTGTCTTCAATCAGAATAGTTGTATGCTTAGCTAAAGTAGAAATAGCTCCCTCCACCTTGGGGACTGTTTGCCATGAGTCCCGCATGGCGTCAGCTATGGGAAACATCTTTTTAAACACAGGAGGGGGAGAGAATGGAATACCTGGCCTATCCCATTCCTTAGTTATAATTTCCAAAAACCTTTTAGGGACTGGGAAAACATCAGTGTAAACAGGCACTGCAAAGTATTTGTCCATTTTACACAATTTCTCTGGTACCACTATGGGGTCACAATCATCCAGAGTCATTAAGACCTCCCTAAGCAATAGACGGAGGTCTTCAAGTTGAAATTTAAATGTTGACATGTCAGAGTCGGGCTGAAGTAATAACTTCCCTGAGTCTGAAAGATCACCCTCAGATATCAAATCCCTTGCGCTAACTTCAGAACATTGTGAGGGCATAACGGACATATCTAATAAAGCGTCAGAAAGCTCTGTATTTGTTCTAGCCCCAGAGCTGTCTCGCTTTCCTTGTAACCCTTGCAGTTTAGACAACACTTCTGTGAGAGTAGAACTCATAACTGCCGCCATGTCTCGTAAAGTAAAAGAATTAGACGCGCTAGACGCATCAGGCGTCATTTGTGCGGGTATAACAGGTTCAGACCCATGGGGAGAGCTAGATGGTATAATCTCCCTTCTTACAGTCTGAGAATCCTCTGGTGATATATTTTTTAAAGCCACAATATGGTCTTTGTAACTTATAGATAGTTCAGTACAAGTGGTACACATTCTAAGAGGGGGTTCCACAATGGCATCTAAACATATTGAACAGGTAGATTCTTCTACATCAGACATGTTTAACAGATTACCAAAGACACAAGCAAGCTTGGAAAACAATTTATTACAGTGAAAAACAACAATTTCCTCAAAACGGTACTGTACCTTTAAGAGAAAAAAGTAGCACTTAAACTGCAAAACAGTGAAAAAAAGTAGTAAATTCTTCGAAATTTTTACAGTGTGTATATGAAACCAAGGTAAAATTGCACCCACTTGCAAATAGACGATTAATCCTTTGGCCCCCAAACCGGATTGAAAAAACGTCTACCACCGGTATAAAACTGCTAAACACCTCACCACAGCTCTGCTGTGGTGCCTACCTGCCCTTAGGAACGAACAGGAATGGAAGAAACCCTCTTTAGTGGTCCTCAGACCCAGCAGGAATCCTCTAGAGAAGCTTGATGTCTTAGGATGAAAGCAACTGCGCAACTGAGGCGTGAAAATTGGCCCCACCCACCACACTCTATGTCAGAGGGGCCTTAAAGAAACACTCCTAGGAGTGTCTGAAAAAAGCCATGTGGATAATTAAAACCCCAAAACAAAGTTAAAACACTCTCAAAAAAACGATCTGCATGTGTAAAAAGCAAACGTTTTTAACACCTTAATCACCAGAAACAAATAACATGAGTATAACCCAACCTTGCAAGCTTGATTCCTAGTCGTTATTAAATCACTGCATCTAGCTTACCACATTTCCAAAAAGGCTCTGTCAGCATTTTCTAGTATCATCTCTCTAGAAACAATTATACTGAACATACCTCCAAGCAGGCAAGCTGCAGGCCGTTCCCCCAGCTGAAGTTTTCCCATACTCTTCAGTTATGTGTGAGAACAGCAATGGACCTTAGTTACAATCTGCTAAGATCATTATCCTCCAGGCAGAATTCTTCTTCTAATTTTCTGCCTGAGAGTAAACAGTACAACGCCGGTACCGTTTAAAATAATAAACTCTTGATTGAAGATGAAAAACTACACTAAATCACCACATATCTCTTTATACTTCCTTCTTGTCGAGAGCTTGCAAAGAGAATGACTGGGGGTGGGGGTTAAGGGAGGAGCTATATAGACAGCTCTGCTGTGGGTGTCCTCTTTGCAACTTCCTGTTGGGAAGGAGAATATCCCACAAGTAATGGATGAACCCGTGGACTGGATACACCTTACAAGAGAAAGTAGATTTGTTAGTGTCAATATCTTATGAAGGATATTCTGAATGAGATAAATCATCATCAGAGAAGGATAAATCAGTATGTTGTCGGTCATTTGAAAATTCATCAACTAAACGAGAAGTTTAAAAAAAGACCTTTACATTTTATTAGAAGGCGGAATGGCAGAAAAAGCCTTTAGAATAGAATCAGAAAAAATATTCTTATAAATTCCCAGGTATATCTCGTACATTAAATGTTAAAAGAATAGCAATAGACAATGCATTAATACTGATGGACATTTTCTCTGCATGTAAAAGTTTATCATGATAACCTATTACAAACCAAACTAAGATAAAAATTCATAACATTAAAATAAATGAACTTGGCTTTGGTAGGACTGATATCAGTCAGCAGGAATCCAACAGTGTTTTCTGATACAGGAACCGTTTTGAGATATCTTGCAAATGTAAAAGAAAAAACAACATATAAAGCAAAATATCAATTTCCTTATATGACAGTTTCAGGAATGGGAAAAAATGCAAACAAATTAAGCCTCTGGAAACCAGAAGCAAAATTAAATAGACTTAAATAATGTCAGAAATCTGGCGCCAAGTATGACGCCCACAACTGACAAAATATTTTTTGGCGCCAAGAACGCCTGCAGCAAACACGAGCGTCATAGATGATGCAACTACGTGAAAATTCTCGGCGCCAACTAATGACGAAATTACGTCAAACGTAATACTCGCGCCAAAAAATCTTGCGCCAAGAATGACGCAATAAATTATAGCATTTTGCGCTCCCGCGAGCCTAACAGCTTACAATTTAAAAAAAAGAGAGTCAATTTGAAAATTTCAGTAAGAATTTTTTTTTTTATATGCATTTCCCAAAATGAAACAGGCAAAAAGGAAATATACTGATTAACCTGAATCATGGCAAATATAAGTACAAAACATATATTTAGAACTTTACATATAAAGTGCCAAACCATAGCTGAGAGTCTCTTAAATAAAAGAAAACATACTTACCAAAAGACACTCATCTACATAAAGTAAAGCCAAACCAGTACTGAAACAAGAATCAATAGAGGTAATGGTATATATAAGAGTATATCGTCGATCTGAAAAGGGAGGTAGGAGATGAATCTCTACGACTGATAACAGAGAACCTATGAAATAGATCCCCATTGTATTCAATAGGAAATACTCCCTTCACATCCCTCTGTCATTCACTGCACTCTGAGAGGAACCGGGCTTCAGCATGCTGAGAAGCGCATATCAACATAGAAATCTAGCACAAACTTACTTCACCACCTCCATAGGAGGCAAAGTTTGTAAAACTGAATTGTGGGTGTGGTGGGGGTGTATTTATAGGCATTTTGAGGTTTGGGAAACTTTGCCCCTCCTGGTAGGAATGTATATCCCATACGTCACTAGCTCATGGACTCTTGCCAATTACATGAAAGAAAATCCTATATTTAAGCACAAGGAAGCAAAATGAGTCAGGAGTAATTTTCTTCCTTAAACTGAAAAAAGATTCATTTGAAAAAAAAGGCGGTGTTGCTGTAATTTGTGGATATTTGCGTCATATGCAGCAGCTCTTGCAGCATGCATGTCTGTAGTACACAAGTGCAGTTATGAACCTGGTTTTATTACTTATCTGGAACAGCCAATCCAGACTTAAAGTTTACAGACAACTGGGCTTGTCCCGTTCTTAAAAGAATCTCCATTGTTTGGTATCAGTTATGTGGCAAGGTTAGCCTGCCATGATTTCTTGTAGTTTTTAGAACTGGAAAATCCAAAATCTTTCAGGCTTAAAAGGCACACTAAACCCATTTTTTTTCTCTTTCCTAATTCAGATAGAGCATCCAATTTTAAGCAACTTTCTAATCTCTCTACATTTAGCCACCAATCAGCAAGCGCTACCCAGGTGCTGAACCAAAAATGGGCCGGCTCCAAATTTAGATTCCTGCTTTTTCAAATAAAGATAGCAAGAGAACGAAGAAGAAAAAATGATAATTTGAACGTTGCTTAAACTTGCATGATCTATCTGAATGATGAAAGAAAAAATGTAGGTTTAGTAAGTATATAAACAAAAAGTATTTTGCGAAGTTATTTTTTTATATGCATAATTAAACGGACAGTCTACTCCAGAATATTATTTTTTAAAAAAAACAAAAACATAAATTATGCTTACCAGATAATTTCCTTTCCTTCTGTATGAGGAGAGTCCATGGCTTCATTCCTTACTTGTGGTAAATACAGAACTTATCCACCAGGAGGAGGCAAAGACACCCCAGCCAAAGGCTTAAATACCTCCCCCACTTCCCTCATATCCCAGACATTCTGCCAAGGGAACAAGGAACAGTAAGAGAAATATCAAAGTATAAAAAGGTGCCAGAAGAATAAAATAAAAAAATTTGGTCTGCCCAACAGAGAACATGGGCGGGGGCCGTGGACTCTCCCTCATACAGAAGGAAAGGAAATTAAATTATCTGGTAAGCATAATATGAGTTGAGTCCACGGCTTCATTCCTTACTTGTGGGAAACATATTCCCAAGCTCCAGAGGACACTGAATGAAAACGGGAGGGTAAAAAGAGAGATGGACCCTATTCTGAGGGCACCACAGCCTGCAAAACGTTTCTCCCAAAAGCTGCTTCAGCCGAAGCAAAAACGTCAAACTTGTAAAATTTTGAAAAGGTATATAAGGAGGACCAGGTAGCCGCCCTACAAATCTGCTCCATAGAGGTCTTATTCTTGAAGGCCCAAAATGAAGCCACAGCTCTAGTTGAATGAGCTGTGATCCTCTGAGGAGGCTTATGTCCCGCTGTCTCATATGCCAAGCGAATAATACTCCTCAACCAAAAAGATACGGAAGTGGAAGAGGCCGTCTGCCCTCTATGCTTCCCAGAATAGACAACAAACAAGGTAGAAGTCTGTCTAAAATCCTTTGTAGCTTGAAGATAGAATTTCAAAGCCCGAACCACATCCAAATTACGAAGAAGGATTAGGACACAAGGAAGGAACCACAATCTCCTGATTAATGTTACAATCAAACGACCTTAGGAAGAAAGCCCAAGCCAGTACGAAGAACAGCCTTATCGGCATGAAAAACTAGGTAAGGAGGCTCATATTGCAAGGCCGCCCTCTCAGAGACTCTGCGTTCTGAAGCAATAGCCAGTAGAAAAAGAACCTTCCAAGACAGTAATTTTTTTTTATTTTTTTTTGAGAGCCAACACATGAGTACAATAACCAACAGTTCCAGACATTATCATTAAGGTTACATCTATAGATACAGTAGGCCTACCATCCACTTCAAGATGATATTGTTCAGAACGTGACAGAGATTCAGTAGATAAAGAAGATACGGTACAGAACATAACAGAAGTGCAGTAGATCAATACATGACAAAAGGATAATCCGGATCATATGTTTAGCTCTCTCATTTTATATTTTCATCCCCAACTAATCCCCGAACCCTCCCCCCAATCCCCGGAACACTACATAAAACACAACCAAAACTTAGACTAACAAATAAAACAAAACATCCCTATCCCCACAGCCCCTCCAGTCGGTACTTCAGCCCTCCTTGTTTGACGACAACACATTAACCTAAAATAAGACAAACTGGTCCCTTCACTCTTTGCACTAATACTGAGGATTTTTAGGAGGCCTGAACATATGTGTTTGTACAGAGTGGTGTAGTGAAATTGTAAATTGTCTTTTCTACTGTTAGGAATCAAGGGGCTGTTACTGAGGTCAAAAATGAACAATTACAGAAAAGGAAGTCAAAATTTGTAAGGGGTCTAAAATCGTACGCAAATCTACTCTGGGGGGTAACAGTGACATTACATGGATTCAGTTAATGTAGACCTTGCAGGTATTTATAAGTTAATTCTGGCATCTTAGTGAGTATGTAGCATATGGAGGCATTTATAGGGCGGAACTTGCAAAGTAAGCAATTTCGGCAGATATATAAAGCAAAACCAAATAAGAACAAAATGTATTGGACAATTCG
Organism: Bombina bombina; assembly: GCF_027579735.1. Taxonomy (NCBI): domain Eukaryota; kingdom Metazoa; phylum Chordata; class Amphibia; order Anura; family Bombinatoridae; genus Bombina; species Bombina bombina. The sequence goes on from NC_069503.1 coordinate 976,558,820, forward strand.
AAGTTGTACCAGATCTGAATGACAACAAAAATGTGGTGTGTCATGTGGTAGGTGTTAAATAAGAGTGCAAGACAGTGATTTCAAACATATGAGCAGTGTTGGCCAATTGCTAGTGATGTTGTCAAGGATTTTATCACTGCTTGCCCCCCAAACCTTCTAATTTTAAGCTTAATTAAACAAGGCCCAACAAAGAAAATAACAAAACATAAAGCAATTTTACACAGAGACAGACAGCTCTTTCTGCAAGGGTTAAGGCATGAGACATCTAACTGCCGTCTGTGTGAGGTGTTCTGAAATACTAACAGCGGCAATATTAGGCTTTATGAAAATTACACAGTGAGCTCAAAAGCAAATAGCCAGCAAGGCTGATAGAGTATAATAAAGCCAAGGTTATCAGAGATTTATGCGCTAATTGAGCAGACAGGATCATTTACCAGAGTCTCAAATACAGTGCAGATTCATGTGCGGCAGTTTACTAGTAAACCAAGATTACAAGATTAGGGAAAGGGAGTTTAGGAGGTTTTGCGTAATATAGACCAGGTACTAAAAAGTTAACCAGGTTGAGGTAAGGCATGAAGGTATGACAACAAATTAACCTAAAATAAAAATAAGACAAACTGGTCCCTTCACTCTTTGCACTAATACTGAGGATTTTTAGGAGACTTGAACCTATGTATTTGTACAGAGTAGTGTAGTGAAATTGTAAATTGCCTTTTCTACTGTTAGGAATCAAGGGGCTGTTACCAAGGTCAAAATTGAACAATTACAGAATTGGACAGTGCGAAGTTGTACCGGATCTGAATGACAACAAAAATTGTGGTGCGTCATGTAGTAGGTGTTAAATGGGAGTGCAAGACAGTGATTTCAAACATATGAGCAGTGTTGGCCAAATACTAGTGATATTGTCATGGATTTTTTCACTGTTTGCCCCCTACACCCTCTAGTTTTAAGCTTAATTAAACAAGGCCCAACAAAGAGAATAACAAAACATAAGGCAATTTTACACAGAGACAGACAGCTCTTTCTGTAAGGGTTAAAGCATGATACATCTAACTGCCATCTGTGTGAGGTGTTCTGAAATACTAACAGCGGCAGTATTAGGCTTTGTGAAAATTACACAGTGAGCTCAAAAGCAAATAGCTAGCAAGGCTGATAGAGTATACTAAAGCCAAGGTTATCAGAGATTTATGCGCTAATTAAGCAGACAAGATCAGTTACCAGAGTCCCTGGGTGAACTCGCATGAGAGTCTCAAATACAGTGTAGAGTCATGTGCGGCAGTTTATGAGCTGTAGTTGTTTCTCCATATTCAGGCATACTGACAGATGAGCATTGCATGAAGCCTATGCAGCAAGAACGTTAAACCTGAGAAAATAAGTATCGTTAGGGTCCTTCAGCAATATGCACAAGCCGCCTTATCAGTGTCCATGAGCTCTAACTTTTGTGAAAGGTTCGTAGGTCAGCCAATACCCTTAGCCAGGCGGATCCTACATTGCCTCCAGCAGTAGTACATCTTATGGGAACAGCAGTTCGGTGATCTCTGCAGGTCTGTGTCCTGCTCCTTCTTTACTCCATTGCGCCCTGTGTCTTTCCGGTATCTTGCAAATCTTGAGGTATAGTCATCCTCCATAGGGCTGATGTAAGAATATTCCACCTTGCAAGGGGGTTGCATCTTTATATCCCAAGCCATGATTAGTGGTGCTGGTAACTTAGCAGCCAGCGTTAGATATGTTACCTTCTTTGGAGGCTCCACGCCAGGATCCAAACAGTCCGATATTAGTGAAGCCTTATCCATGTCCTGCCGTGACAGTGAGTTCTCTGGAGGTACTGCCAGGTTAATAGGGAGGATTCCAAAGTGATTTGTTGTACGCAGTGCTTGTGTTTCTAGGAGAAGTTCCCCCATAACTGCAGTTAGGGAATTGAACAGTGGTGTGAAGACTGCATCAAGGGAAGAAACAATGTACTCCATCTTGTTTAATGGAGTACGCAATTCTGCTGGAAAGCCTAATTGCTTGATTGGAGCTAAAACGACTTCTCAGTGGCCAAGAGCTGGAAATTCTTGATCCTGGAGGTTTCCCGGGCACGTCTCCTGCCAAGGGAAGAATGGATGGCTTAAGATTCGGCCACAATTTATCTTGCAGTTAGCAATCTTATACAGAGCAGTAAGATTCAGTGGCCATCTTGGTGAGCCGCCCACCGGAAGTCCACCCCAAGACAGTAATTTAACGTCAACCGAATGCATAGGCTCAAACAGAGCCCTCTGCAAAACTTTAAGAACTAAATTTAAACTCCAAGGAGGAGCGGTAGGTCTAAACACAGACCTGATTCTAGACAGAGCCTGAACAAAAGACTGCACATCAGGGAGCTCAGCGAGCCTTTTGTGCAATAACACAGATAGAGCTGAAATCTGTCCCTTTAGGGAACTAGCAGAAAGGCCCTTCTCCAAACCATCCTGAAGGAAAGAACCCTGGACACCTTGACCTTATGCCAGGGGAATCCACGCTCTTCACACCATAATAAGTAGGTCCTCCACACCTTATGATAGATGCGACGAGTGACCGACTTTCTATCTTGAATGAGAGTATCAATCACTTCCTCAGAAAAACCTCTCTTGGCTTGGACTAAGCGTTCAATCCCCACGCAGTCAGCCTCAGAGAATCTAGATTCTGATGAACAAAAGGACACTGTTCCAGCAGATCCCTGCGACATCCCCACCAGGTCCGTGAACCACATCATTCGTGGCCACGATGGAGCAATTAGAATTGCTGAAGCTTGTTCCTGCTTGATGCGGGTCACTACACGAGGGTGTAGTAACAGTGGAAGTGGTAACAGTGGAAAAATGTAAACTAGACAACCTCCAAGGCACTGCTAATGCATCTATCAGCTCTGCCTGAAAATCCCTGGTTGTGGGCCAGGGCAGTTGTGGGCCTCCGCCCATTCCAGAATCTGAGATACTTCCCTCATTGCTAGGGAGCTCCTCATTCCCCCCCCTGATGGTTGATGTAAGCCACCACGGTTATGTTGTCTGATTGGAATCTGATAAACTGGTACGAACCCAGAAGAGGCCAAGCCTTCAGAGCATTGAAGATCGCTCAAAGTTCCAAAATGTTGATCGGGAGGAGAGATTTCTCTCGAGTCCACAGGCCCTGTGCCTTCCTGGCACCCCAAACAGCTCCCCATCCTGAGATGGAATCTGGCGAATGGGATGATGTCTATGCTGGACACCATGAGCCCAATTACCTCCATACACTGGGCCACAGAGGGCCTTAAGGAGGTCTGTAGGGCAAGACAATTGGAAGTCTCCGGTCTGTAAGAAATATCCTCATGGATATTTAGTCTATTATCGTACCCAGGAATTCCACCCTGGTACTGGAAACCAAAGAGCTCTTTCCTAAGTTTATCTTCCATCCATGAGATCGAAGAAGAGCTCTTGAATGGTCCTCTGCCAGCTGACAGAATGGAGCCTGAACCAGGATGTTGTCCAAGTATGGCGCTACTGCTATACCTCTGGTTCTCGCCACCGTGAGCAGAGCCCCCAGAACCTTCGTGAAGACTCTTGGGGCAGTAGCTAGACCAAATGGAAGTGCTACAAACTGGAAGTGCTGATCCAGGAACGCAAATCTTAGGAACTTGAAGTGATCCTTGTGTATTGGAACATGAAGGTAAGCATCCTTCAAGTCTATCGTGGTCATGAACTGTCCTCCTTGAACAAAGGGCAGAATGGACCAGATCTCCATTTTGAACGATGGAACTGACAGGAACTTGTTTAAGCACTTTAGGTCCAGAATCAGGCAAAACGTACCCTCCTTCTTTGGGACCACAAAAAGGTTTGATTAGTACCCCAGACCTCTCTCTGCTAGAGGTATTGGCACAATTACTCCCAGGGAGGAGAGATCCCTCATGCACCCTAGAAAAGTTTCTCGTTTTTCTGGTCTTGAAGACAGGTTTGATAAGAGGAATCTGCCCCTGGGTGGATGGGATTTAAAACCTATCCTGTATCCCTGAGCGATGACCTCCAGAACCCAAGGGTCTTGCACGTTCCCAAGCCAAGCCTCCAAAAAGAGAGATAGTCTGCCACCAACACAATCCAGCGACGGATCGGGGGCTGCCCCTTCATGCCTATTTTGCTTCGGTGGGGTTCATGTTCTGCTTGGATTTATTCCAAGATTGAGACGGTTTCCAAGTTCTCTTGGACTGCTCAGGCTTTGCGGAGGGCTGCCGGCGTTGGGACTTATAAAAATTAAAATTAGGACCCTGTCCTTTAAGTTTATTCTTCTTATCCTGTGGTAGAAAGGCACCTTTACCACCAGTGACCGTGGATATGATTGAGTCCAGGCCTGGACCAAAAAGAATCTTCCCCTTAAATGGAAGGGAAAGTAATCTAGATTTTGAAGTCATGTCCTCAGACCAAGACTTCTACCAGAGTGCCCTACGGGCCTTAATTCTTTTCTGGATCTCGTCAAGGGGACCTTCCACCTTGATCATTTCCGATAAAGAGTCGCACCAATAGGTAGCGGCTCCAGCCACCGCAGCAACCACCGCAGCCAGTTGAAACAAATACCCCGTGTGCTGAAACATCTTTCTAGCTTCTTATCCATGGGCTCCTTAAACAACAAACTATCCTCAAGGGGGATAGTAGTGCGCTTAGCAAGTGTGGAGATAGCGCCATCCACCTTAGGGACGGAACCCCACAACTCAAATTGATAGTCCGGAACCGGGAACAATTTCTTAAAGTAACCAAGTCTCTCCCATTCATTCTTAATATTCGCCATCATTACAGGAACTGGGAAAGTCTGTGGCACCACCTTGTCCTCATAAACCTTATCAAGTTTAGGAATAGAAGGTTCCTCGAGTAATTTGGGTTCTGAAACCTCTAAAGTAGCCAAAACTTCCTTCAACAGAAAGCGTAAGTGTTTGATCCTAAATCTAAAGTCTGGTTCCTCCTCAGCCCCTGAGAAGGATAGCAATATTTGACCTTTTACCTCGCCCTGCTAAGCGCAAGTGAAGCACTGAAGGCCGCAGACACTGCCGTTTGTAGCTGTTCAGTAAAGCCTGGCGTTAAGAGGGCCCCTCCCGAAGGAGGAATAGCAGTGCAATGGGAAGCTGAAATGTGTAATAGGAGATGAATACAGGGAACGCACCTCACAGGGCGGAGACTCCTCAGAGGTGGATGGCTCAGTGGTACTAAACATCTTGGTTTTCTTAGATATAATTACTTTATCAAGGCATGTGGAACATAATTGAGCATGCGGGTATACAGTAGCCTCCTCACAATAAAAACAGGTATTAGATTTAGGTAAAGATTGGAGTACCCTCTAACGTATCAGAGTCCTCCATAGCTTGCGTTTTTATGATGGACTATAGAAAAAGATAAATGGCACCTTTATACCCCCAATGGCTGTGGCACTCACCACCTCCTGTGACCCAGGCCCCACAGGGAACCGCTTTGTCTCCTGTAAACCACACGGTCAGGGAAAGAGGAAATCAGTGTGACCACACCCGGTCACATCGTGAGCCATGCAGGACCGCCCCTGCAAAAAGCGAGCCAAACCTAACAGGCCACGCAGCTATCCAAAACAAAAGTAAAACCTGTAATGTTCCAACAACTGCCTAAGCCTCATCTCACATGTCGCAGCACAAAACATAATAAACCAAATTATGCTTAAATCCCCCCTGTTCAATAATCCCCTTCCGGATATATTAACCTTTGATTCCATACAGATAAAAGCAGTCATACTGTGACCCTGTCTTCTTGCGTTATCATATGAGTATAAAATGAAACTATCTTACCGGAATCTCCACCGTGGAACAGACACACAGCCTCTCAAGTTTGACAGTCTTGTAGCATCGCTCCTGACATGGACTTGAGTGATAGAAGCAGGCAGTGAAACTTGCAACACTGATTGAAAACCCAGGAAGAGGAGACAGCCCTAGTGGAATGAGCAGTAATGCTCTCAGGAGGCTGCTGTACAGCTGTCTCATAAGTTAAACGCATAAAACTTCTCAACCAGAGAGAAAGGGTAGAAGTGACCTTCTGACCCATAAGCTTATCAGAGAAAACAACGGCAGGCTGGCGATCGAGGCCACTATTATCCAATAAGGTCTCCGGAAGCATGCACCCTGAGACAGATCAATTACCTCCCTACAGTGAGCCACTAATGGCCAAACAGTAGACTGCAGAGAGAGGCAAATGGAAAGAATCTTTGATTTTCTGACCTCTGTCAGAAATATTCTCATAGATAGGGAAACTATTATGGTTCCTAAGAAAACTACCCCTGTAGCTGGAACAAGGGAACTCATTTCAAGATTCACTTTGCAACAGTGAAAATGTAGAAAAAAGACAACAAGATCTCTGAATGAGAGTTTATGCAGGCAGGGCCTAGGAGAGCTGAGCTGTCACAACAGAGGGGACCTCTAAGCCAATACAGGACAAGTCTTCTCAACCTGGGAAGACTGTCTGCATGTTGAAAAGATGGAGCCTGAACCAATATGTCGTCCAGGAAGGGCGCCACTCAAAATCCCTGAAACCTGTTCACTGCCCAAAATGAGAAAATTCAGGGAGCCGTGGCAAGGCCAAAGGGAAAAGCCACAAACTGAAAGTGTCTTCCAGAAAGGCAAATCTCAGGAACTTGAAGATAAGCATCCTTCAGGTCTATGGTCGTTATGAACTGACCCTCCAGGACCAAAGGAAGAATGGACCAAATGTTTTCCATTCCGAAGGACGGTACCCTGAGAAAAATTGTCGCAACACTTTAGGTCTAAAATAGGCCGAAATGTTCCCACCTTTTTGAGAACCACAAACAGGTTTGAATTCCTAGACCCAGTTCCCTTACAGGAATTAAAAAGGTTCCCACCTTTTTAACCATCACTCCCAGGGAGGAAAGGACCCAAACGCATTTCAAATTTGCCTCTCTTATCTGGACTGCAGATATACATGAAAGGTGAAACCTGCCTCGGGAGGAAGTGTTTAGAAACTCTGAGATACTATGTCCACAGCCTAACTGGGACATCTTGTATCCACGCTTGAAGAAAAACAGAGAAATTCAGCCCCCACTTGATCCAAACCCGGATCATGGGCAAACCTACATGCCGATTTAAACTCAGCTGCAGGTTTCTACTCTGACGTCCTTTAGGTCTATACTTCTGGACTTGTGGTAGAAGAGACCATTTTCCACCCGCAAAATCAGAAACATTTCTGCCAGACGAGGACCAAAAAAGGGCTTACCCTTGTAAGGAAACGCTAGAAGAATTTAGCCACAACACCCTGCGGGCTAACACAGTTAAGCCAGACATCTTGGCTTCCAGAAAAAATACTTGCATGAAAGCAACAGAAGAAAATAATTGGTTAGCTTAAGAGCCTTAATTCTATACCAAAATGGAATCAGACAAGGCGTCGCACCGAAAGGATGTCGCACTTGACACAGTGGCCACACAAACTGCAATATAAGCTTCCAGCTTTGTCCATTGATCCTTAAAGAAGCAGCTATTCTCTATAGTGATCAAAGTTTTCTTAGCCAGAGTAGAAATGGCCCCTTAATGGAGACAGCAACAGGAAACATCCTTTTAAGGACAGGGAAAAAAGAATCCCTGACTTCTCCCATTACTGTGATAAAATCTCCTAGCACGGTCTGGAACAGGACAAACTTCCACAGAGGAATCCTAGTAATTATAAAGGTTACTAGATTCCTTAGGGTTGACAATGACAGGCGTATCGAAGTCATCCAAAGTAGCCAAAACCTCCTTTAACAATACACAAAAGGTGTTCAAGCTTAAATCTGAAGGTTACTACTCCAGCATCAGATGAAGGAATTATACTGTCCGAATCTGAGATTTCGCCCTCAGATGCTACCGATCTATTCTCATTAGACATATGAGGAAGAGTTATCTGAGTAGCAGAAGGCAGAGCAGAAACCTTACTATCTGAATCACTTCCGCAGAAACAGCAGAGGATACCTGGGCAGCAATTTCTTCAGGCATATAAACTCCTCCAGGAGACAGAGGAAATACAGGGCACTGTATGTGAGGCCATAAAGGCTTGGGACGTTTGAGGAGAAAGCTGTGGCATTGCCTGAACAGCATCATCCTGGGAGACATGAGACTCAGAGGGCAACAACCTATCTGTACATTAAATAACTTTGATAAACATGCAGCACAGAATACAGGAGGCTCAAACAAAAACGAAATTTATGCTTACCTGATAAATTTATTTATTTCTTAACACGGTGAGTCCACGGATCATCATCAATTACTGTTGGGAAAATTACTCCTAGCTAGCAGGCGGCAAAGAGCACAACAGCAAAGCTGTTAAATATCACTCCCCTATCCACAATCCCCCAGTCATTCAAAGGGATAGGAGAGAAAAGAAGTAACACAAGGTGCAGAGGTGCCTGAGGTTTATATGAAAAGAAACTGTCTGAATACAGGGCGGGCCGTGGACTCACTGTGTCAAGAAAGAAATACATTTATCAGGTAAGCATAAATTTCATTTTCTTTCTAATGACACGGTGAGTCCACGGATCATCATCAATTACTGGTGGGAACCAATACCCAAGCCAGAGGACACAGATGATAAGGGAGGGATGAGACAGGAACATAAACAGAAGGCACCTCAGCCGAGGCAAAAGTATTGAATTTATAGAATTTGGAAAAAAGTGTGCAAAGATGACCAAGGTTCCAGCCTTGTAAATCTGTTCCACAGAAGCTTTATTTTTGAAGGCCCAGGAAAAAGAAACCGCCCTTGTGGAACGAGCTGTGATTTTCTCAGGAGCTTGCTGTCCAGCAGTCTCATATGCCAAGCGAATAACGCTCTTCAGCCAAAGCCAGATTATAAAACAGATTATGTAACAAACGTTATTGGTGAGAAGGATTAGGACACAAAGAAGGTACAACGATTTCCTGATTAATATTCTTGACCGAAACAACCTTGGGCAGGAAACCAAACTTAGTACGCAGAACGAACTTATCAGAGTGAAATATAAGATAAGGGAAAACACACTGTAAAGCAGAGAGTTCAGAAACAAGAAACAAAACTTTCCAAGATAACATCTTAATATCTAAAGAATGCATAGGCTCAAACGGAGCATGTTGTAAAACTTTAAGAACAAGGTTAAGACTCAATGGAGGAGTAACAGGTTAAAACACAGGCCGAATTCTAACCAAGGCCTGACAAAACGATTGCACGTCTGGCACATCCGCCAAGCGCTTATGTAACAAAATAGACAATGCCGAAATCTGACCCTTAAGAGTACTTGCCAACAAACCCTTCTCCAGACCATCCTGAAGAAAGGACAAAATCCTAGGAATACTTACTCTTCTCTAAGAGTATCCTTTGGATTCACACCAATACAAGTATTTACGCCAGATCGTATGGTAAATCCTGCGAGTCACAGGCTTACGAGCCTGAAGCAAGGTCTCAATGAACAACACTGAAAATCCACACTTAGATAAAACTAAGCATTCAATCTTCAAGCAGTCAGCTTCAGAGAAACGAGACTTGGATGAAGGAAGGGACCCTGAAGTAGAAGGTCCTTCATCAGAGGCAGTCTCCAAGGTGGAAAGGATGACATTTCCACTAGGTCTACATACCAAATCCTGCAAGGCCACGCCGGGGCTATGAGAATTACAGACGCCCTCTCCTGCTTGATTCAAACAATGGAAGGAGAGCGAATGGAGGAAACAGGTATGCTAGACTGAGGTTCCAAGGTACTGCCAGAGCAATGATCAGAAATGCCTGCGGATCTCTTGACCTGGAGCCGTATCTCAGAAGTTTGGCATTCTGATGAGAAGCCATGAGATCCAACCCTGGCTGCCCACACTTGAGGGTCAAGCTGGAAAACACATCTGAATGAAGTTCCCACTCCCCGGGATGAAAAGTCTGTCTGCTCAGAAAATCTGCTTCCCAATTGTCCACTCCTGGGATGTGGATCACCGAAAGACAGCAGTTGTGGTTATCTGCCCACTGAATAATTTGGGCCAACTCTGTCATGGCCAAGGAACTCTGAGTTCCCCCCTGGTGGTTAATGTAGGCCACTGAGGTTATGTTGTCCGACCAGAATCTGATAAACTGGGCTAAGGCTAACTGAGGCCAGAAAAGAAGAGCATTGAAGATTGCTCTCAGCTCGAAGATGTTTATGGGCAGGACTGACTCCTCCTGGGTCCATATGCCCTGAGCCTTCAACGAGACCCATACTGCTCCCCAACCTAGAAGGCTGGCATCCGTGGTCACAATCATCCAGGAGGGTCTGCGGAAGCAAGTACCCTGGGAGAGCTGATCCTGAGAAAGCCACCACGGAAGAGTCTATTGACGCCTGATCTAGATCTACACGCGGAGACAGGTCCGCATAGTCCCCGTTCCATTGTCTGAGCATGCATAACTGCAGAGGTCTGAGATGGAACCGAGAAAACGGAATGATGTCCATGGAAGCCACCATCAGACCGATTACCCCCATACATTGAGCCACTGACGGCTGTGGAGAGGACTGAAGGGAAAAACAAGAGTAGAAAATCTTTTTTCTGACCACCGTCAGAAAAATCTTCATTAACAGGGAGTCTATTATAGTCCCCAAAAATACGACCCTTGTAGCTGGAACCAGAGAACTTTTTTCCAATTCAACTTCCATCCGTGGGATCAAAGAAAAGACAACAAGATCTCGGTATGAGATTCTGCTTGTTGAAAAGATAGCGCCTGAACCAGAATGTCAGCCAGATAAGGTGCAACTGCAATGCCCCGAGATCGAAGCACAGCTAAAAGAGCCCCCAGAACCTTTGAAAAAATTCTTTTAAGACAAAAAGAGAGAGAGGTAGCAGTAGAATTTTTCCAGAATAGACAACAAACAAAGAAGATGTTTGACGAAAATCTTTGGTCGCTTGCAAGTAAAACTTCAAAGCACGAACCACGTCCAAGTTGTGCAACAGACGCTCCTTCTTACAGGAAGGATTAGGACACAGAGAAGGAACAACAATTTCCTGAATGATATTCCTATGAGTAACAACCTTAGGAAGGAATCCAGGTTTGGTACGCGAAACCACCTTATCAGTATGGAAAGCAAGATAAGGCGAGTCGCATTGCAAAGCAGATAGTTCAGAAACTCTTCGAGCCGAAGAGATAGCAACTAAAAACAGAACTTTCCAAGACATAAGCTTAATATCTATGGAATGCATAGGTTCAAACGGAAGCCCTTGAAGAACATTTAGAACTAAATTCAAACTCCATGGCGGAGCAACAGGTTTAAACACAGGCTTGATTCTAACTAAAGCCTGACAGAACGACTGAACGTCTGGAACATCTGCCAGACGCTTGTGCAGAAGAATTGATAAAGCAGATATCTGTCCCTTTAAGGAACTAGCTGATAGCCCCTTCTCCAATCGCTCTTGGAGTAAGGACAAAATCCTGATCTTACTCCATGAGTAGCCTTTGGATTCACACCAATAAAGATATTTACGCCATATCTTATGATAAATTTTCCTGGTGACAGGCTTTCGAGCCTGAATCAAGGTATCTATGACCGACTCAGAGAACCCCCGCTTGGATAAGATCAAGCGTTCAATCTCCAAGCAGTCAGACGCAGAGAAACTAGATTTGGATGCTGGAACGGACCTTGAATCAGAAGGTCCTGTCTCAGTGGCAGAGTCTATGGTGGAAGAGATGACATGTCCACCAGGTCTGCATACCAAGTCCTGCGTGGCCACGCAAGTGCTATCAAAATTACCGAAGCTCTCTCCCGTTTGATTCTGGCAATCAAACTAGGAAGGAGAGGAAATGGTGGAAACACATAAGCCAGGTTGAATGACCAGGGTACTGATAGAGCATCTATCAGTACCGTCTGAGGATCCCTTGACCTGGACCCGTAACGAGGAAGTTTGGCGTTCTGACGAGACGCCATCAGATCCAATTCTGGTGTGCCCCATTGCCGAATCAATTGTGCAAACACCTCCGGATGAAGTTCCCACTCCCCCGGATGAAAAGTCTCACGACTTAGAAAATCCGCTTCCCAGTTCTCCACTCCTGGGATATAGATTGCTGATAGATAACAAGAGTCTCTGCCCATCAAATTATTTTGGTAACCTCTATCATCGCTAGAGAACTCTTTGTTCCCCCCTGATGATTGATATATGCTACAGTCGCCAGCTGAGGCCACACCTGAAGCGCGTTGAATATCGCTCTCAGTTCTAGAATATTTATCGGGAGGAGAGCCTCCCCCTGAGTCCACAAACCCTGTGCTTTCAGGGAATTCCAGACTGCACCCCAGCCCAATAGGCTGGCATCCGTCGTCACTATGACCCATGCTGGCCTGCGGAAACACATTCCCTTGGACAGATGATCCTGTAACAACCACCAAAGAAGAGAGTCTCTGGTCTCTTGGTCCAGATTTATCTGAGGAGATAAATCTGCATAATCCCCATTCCACTGTTTGAGCATGCAAAGTTGCAGTGGTCTGAGATGCAAGAGAGCAAACAGAACTATGTCCATTGCCGCTACCATTAAGCCAATTACCTCCATACACTGAGCCACTGACGGCCGAGGAATGGAATGAAGAGCTCGGCAGATGGATAAAATTTTTGATTTCCTGACCTCCATCAGAAAAATGTTCATGTCTACCGAATCTATCAGAGTTCCCAGGAATGGAACTCTTGTGAGAGGGATAAGTGAACTCTTTTTTACGTTCACCTTCCACCCGTGAGATCTTAGAAAAGCCAATACGATGTCCGTGTGAGACTTGGCTAGTTGGTAAGTTGACGCCTGGATTAAGATATCATCCAGATAGGGCGCCACAGCTATGCCCCGCGGCCTTAGAACCGCCAGAAGGGACCCTAGCACCTTTGTGAAAATTCTGGGAGCCGTGGTCAACCCGAAGGGAAGAGCCACAAAGTGGTAATGCTTGTCCAGAAAGACGAACCTGAGGAACTGGTGATGATCTTTGTGGATAGGAATGTGTAGATACGCATCCTTTAAGTCCACGGTGGTCATATATTGACCCTCCTGGATCATCGGCAAAATAGTCCGAATGGTCTCCATCTTGAAGGATGGGACTCTGAGGAATTTGTTTAGGATCTTGAGTTCCAAAATTGGTCTGAAGGTTCCCTCTTTTTTGGGAACCACAGATTGGAGTAGAACCCTTGCCCCTGTTCTGTTTTCAGAACTGGGCAGATCACTCCCATGGTATATAGGTCTTCTACACAGCGTAAGAACGCCTCTCTTTTTATCTGGTTTACAGACAATTGAGAAAGATGGAATCTCCCCCTTGGGGGAGAATCTTTGAAATCTAGAAGATACCCCTGGGTTACTATTTCTAAAGCCCAGGAGTCCTGAACGTCTCTTGCCCAAGCCTGAGTGAAGAGAGAAAGTCTGCCCCCTACTAGATACGGTCCCGGATCGGGGGCTACCCCTTCATGCTGTCTTGGTGGCAGCAGCGGGCTTCTTGGCCTGTTTACCCTTGTTCCAAGTCTGGTTAGGTCTCCAAACTGACTTGGATTGAGCAAATTTCCCCTCTTGCTTTGCGGCAGGGGAAGAGGTAGAGAGACCACCTTTGAAGTTTCGAAAGGAACGAGAATTATTTTGTTTGGTCCTCATCTTATTCATCTTATCCTGAGGAAGGGCATGGCCTTTCCCTCCAGTGATGTCTGAAATGATCTCTTTCAGTTCAGGCCCGAATAGGGTCTTACCCTTGAAAGGGATGGCTAAAAGCTTAGCTTTTGATGACACATCAGCAGACCAGGACATAAGCCATAACGCTCTACGCGCTAAAATGGTAAAAATTGAATTCTTCGCCGCTAATTTAGCCAGTTAAAAAGCGGCATCTGTAATGAAAGAATTAGCTAGCTTGACAGCCCCAGAATATCATCTAATGGGGTCTCAACCTGAAGAGCCTCTTCCAGAGCCTTGAACCAAAAGGACGCTGCAGTAGTTACAGGAACAATGCACGCTATAGGTTGGAGAAGAAAACCTTGATGAATATTTTCTTCCGGAGACCCTCTAATGTTTATCCATAGGATCTTTGAAAGCACAACTGTCCTCAATAGGTATAGTTGTACGCTTAGCCAGGGTAGAAATAGCTCCCTCCACCTTAGGGACCGTCTGCCACGAGTCCCGCACAGTGTCTGATATGGGAAACATTTTCTTAAAATTAGGAGGGGGAGCAAACGGAATACCTGGTCTATCCCACTCCTTAGTAACAATGTCCGAAATCCTCTTAGGGACCAGAAAAACATCAGTGTAGGCAGGAACCTCTAGGAATCTGTCCATTTTACATAATTTCTCTGGAACTACAATAGGGTCACAATCATCCAGAGTCGCTAAAACCTCCCTGAGCAATAAGCGGAGGTGTTCTAGTTTAAAATTGAAAGCCGTCATATCTGAGTCAGTCTGAGGGAACATCTTTCCTGAATCAGAAAACTCTCCCTCAGCCAGCGAATCCCTCACCGCCAACTCAGAGCATTGTGAGGGTACATCGGATATGGCTAATAAAGCGTCAGAGGGCTCAGCGTTTGTTCTCACACCAGACCTATTGCGCTTCCCCTGCAACCCAGGCAACTTAGATAAAACCTCTGTGAGGATAGTATTCATAACTGCGGCCATATCATGCAGGCTGAAAGAATTAGACGCACTAGAAGTACTTGGCGTCGCTTGTGCGGGCGTTAATGGTTGTGACACTTGGGGAGAATTAGATGGCATAACCTGATTCCCTTCTGACTGAGAATCATCCTGCGACATACTTTTAGTAGCTAAAATATGTTCTTTGCAATTTATTGACCTTTCAGTGCATGAGGGACACATTCTAAGTGGAGGTTCCACAATGGCTTCTAAACATATTGAACATTGACTTTCCTCAATGTCAGACATGTTGAACAGGCTAGTAATGACTACAAACAAGCATGAAAACAGTTTATTTAGTGAAAAAAATAATCTTAAAAAACGGTACTGTGCCTTTAAGAGGAAAAAAGCATACACGTTCTGCAAAAAAACCTTAAGATGCACCAAATTTTTAAAAATTTTGCAAGCAGACACAATATATGTAGTTACTATTGCCCCACAAGGAATTATAACATTTAACCCTTTAATGTGTAAACCGGATTGAAATTAGGCCTAAATCCGGAAAAAACACCCTCAGGGATAGTAAATGTGGGGTTAAAGCTTCGATTTGGCCCAAAACATCCACCAGAGCCCTCAGGGGTTAGAGCTTGCTGCATGCTGAGAGAAACTAACTGCGCATCTGAGGCCCGAAAATAGGCCCTGTCCATCTCACTCAATGTCTCTACAGCCTCAAAGAACCGCACCAGAGCGGTTTTAACTAGCCATGTGGGTTCTGAGACCCAAAAATTAAGCCAAGTGTACCCTCAATAAAGTTGCCCAAAACGTTATTGCCCACAAAACGTTAAAAGCACTCCCAGATCATAAAAACGTTTGCCCACAAACATTTACAACTCGTTGTCAACCATTTTTGTAATTAGCCCCTTATGCAAGCTTAGTAATGCCCTTCTTATTAGCTCTAGGATTACTGCTTACCCTTACCCACCTGGGTATAATGTCAGCCTTTCTGAAATACACAGTCTCTCCAGAAAAATATGACTGAACATACCTCACTGCTGCATAGCATGAAAAAGTTCCTCACACTGACGTTTCCTGTACTCCTCAGCCTCTGTGGGAACAGCACTGGATCTTAGTTACAAATGCTAAGATCATCATCCTCCAGGCAGCAGTCTTCATCCATCTGCTGCCTGAGAGTAAATAGTACACACCGGTACCATTTAAAATAAACTCTTGCTAAATAAGCTCCATAAGCTATGCCATCTATGTGAGTATAGATCATGAGGCTCCCTAGTACTAGGTATAACTTCAGTCTAATATATCATCAGCCTATAAGCTAACTACTATGCTTTAATAACCACCTCCCCCCCCCCTCAATAATAATAATATATCACCTTCTTTAGGTGAATTAACTGCACGTTTTTTCTTGTGTATACCGCACCCTAAACCCTTTTTATTACTGTAACGCACTATATTGTTAACCTTTTGTTCTTTTTTAAGCATAACATGTTTTCATATATTTTGAATTTAAGGTTTTCAGTACTCTATCCTATATATCACATTAAAAGGTTAAAGAGGTTCTCCATTTAGGGCCCATGAGTGGCTCTTTCACATTACTGTTTGCCTGCTCTGTATTATGCTTTTTGCAACTATTCGGTCCACATGTGGCCGGTCCATTCATATAGCGGGCATACTGTCTGAGCAACATTTATCATTTATTTTGTTGATGTAATTTGTCATTTACCTATATTTTGTCTTTATCTAATATGCTAGGTAACATATCCTCTAACAACTTATATTATCTTAGTATTTGTGTTGACAATTATTCATTGTTTCTTTGGCAAAGAACCTCAATAAAAAATATTAAAAAAAAAAAATTAACTCTTGCTTGAAGAAATTAAAAACTAATATTTTATCACCTCTTTCACTTTACCCTTCCTAGTACTTAGAGTAGGCAAAGAGAATTACTGGGGGGTGGAGCTAAGGGAGGAGCTATATAGACAGCTCTGCTGTGGTGCTCTTTGCCACTTCCTGTTAGCAGGAGGATAATATCCCACAAGTAAAGGATGAATCCGTGGACTCGTCGTACCTTATAGAAGAAAGAACCCTTCCCTCCAGAAATATCTAAGAATTTCCGCCAAACCAGTTCCAAACAAGGTCTTACAGCCATGAGCTTAGATTTAGATGAAAAATCCGCAGACCAGGACTTCAACCACAAGGCCCTGCGGGCTAGGACCGCAAAACCAGAAATTTTGGCTCCCAGTTTAATAACCTGTAAGGAAGCATATGTAATGAAGGAATTGGCTAACTTGAGTATCCTTAATCCTGTCCTGGATCTCATCAAGTCTGAAGAGATTCAGACAATGCATCAAACCAGTAAGTCGCAGCGCTGGCAACAGTGGCGATACACACCACAGGTTGCCATTGTAGACCATGGTGGACATGCATATTTTTAGTAAAGCCTCCAATTTTTTATCCATTGGATCTTTAAAAGAACAACTATCCTCTATGGGAATAGTAGTACTCTTGGCGAAAGTGGAGATCGCTCCTTCTACCTTAGGTTTGCCACGACTCCTTAATAGAATCCGCTATAGGAAACATCTTCTTAAAATAGGAGATGGAGAAAAAGGAATACCAGGTTTTCCCATTCTCTAACAATATCTAGGGTATAAAACCCAATAGGGGGCGCTAAGGCTTAAAGTGTGTTTAATACCATATATATATATGTGTGTGTATACTCCCAGTATAGTTATAGTCTGGCAAGGCCAATGTTGGATCAGTAAAGATCTATATATATATATATATATATATATATATATATATATATATATAAGGGTGTGCACACAACCGTATGGAAAGATATATACACACACAGTTCCCTAATAGCAATCACCATATACAGGATATTAAATGGCAAAACAGTATCAATACACAGTTAAATACCAGAGTCCCAAAAAGAAGATGGAGATCAGACTCCAAAAATAGTCCAGTATATTCCAAGATGTGTCAATTCTGTGATAATCCAGGCCGCACTCAATCTTCACCCTCCAAAGGTCAGTCAATCTAGAAAGAAACACAAGGAAAGAGGCGCCGTATGTGTGAATCTGTAACAACCAGTCTCAGAGATAGAGCAAGTGCAGGGTACTCACAATATGAGAAGGCACTCAGATGTGCCTGTAGACGCAGGCTGGTATTTGCAGCAGACCAGCTAGCTGTACAAGGCATTCCAGGGTCCCAGGATGGAGATCTGTATGTCTTGGCAGATTGTGAGTGGAAGGTCCAGCAATATAGAACACAGGGGCTAGGTACAAGCAAAAGCACACGACTGTGTGAATCTGTAAGGTTACAATGGTTAATCTACACCCTGTGCAGGGTACTCACATTTTAAAGCGGCACTCAAATGTACCAATAGAGGCAGGCTGGTTTTCACACCAAACCAGCTGGCTGTAAAGGCTAAAAACCAGGAAACTCCACAGCAGACAGGATCAGCAGGTAGCTCAGAATATGGAATGATCAGCAGCAATGAGGATATATGATTTTAAAAGAATTTAATAATAATAAAAACAATCATAAAATATATAAATCACTCATGCATCATGAGTACAAAACATGCAACCAAAAAGCCAAAAAGAAAGAGCGGTAGCCGTAGCTTTTTGATCCCTACGTCTTCCAGAATAAACAATACACAACAAATAAAGAAGATGTTTGACGGAAATCCTTGGTCGCTTGTAAGTAAAACTTCAAGGCCCGAACTACGTCCAAGTTATGCAACAGACGCTCCTTCTTAAAAGGAGGATTAGGACACAAGGAAGAAACAACAATTTCCTGATTAATATTCTTATTTGAAACAACCTTAGGAAGGAATCCAGGTTTAGTACGCAAAACCACCTTATCAGAATGGAATATAAGATCAGGCGAATCACATTGTAACGCAGAAAGTTCAGAAACTCTTCGAGCAGAAGAGATGGCAACTAAAAACAAAACTTTCCAAGATAAAAGCTTAATATCTACTATGGAATGCATGGGTTCAAACGGAACCGCTTGAAGAACATTGAGAACTAAATTCAAACTCCATGGCGGAGCAATAGGTTTAAATACAGGCTTGATTCTGATTAAAGCCTGACAAAAAGACTGAACATCTGGGACATCCGCCAGACGCTTGTGTAGTAGAATTGACAAAGCAGAAATTTGTCCTTTCAAGGACCTAGCTGATAATCCCTTCTCCAATCCTTCTTGGAGAAAAGACAAAATCCAAGGAATCCTAATCCTACTCCATGAGTAGCCCTTGGATTCGCACCAATAAAGATATTTAAGCCATATCTTATGGTAAATCTTTCTAGTGACAGGCTTGCGAGCCTGAATCAAAGTATCAATGACCAACTCAGAGAATCCCCGCTTAGATAAGATCAAGCGTTCAATCTCCAGGCAGTCAGCTGCAGAGAATTTAGATTTGGATGTTGGAATGGACCTTGAATGAGAAGTTTCCACGGTGGCAGAGAGGACATGTCCACTAGATCTGCATACCAAGTCCTGCGTGGCCATGCAGGCGCTATTAGGAGTACCAAAGCTCTCTCCCGTTTGATTCTTGCAATCACACGAGGCAGGAGAGGAAATGATGGAAACACATAAACCAGGTTGAACTACCAAGGTACTGCTAGAGCATCTATCAGTACAGCTTGGGGATCCCTTGACCTGGACCCGTAACGAGGAAGTTTGGCATTCTGACAAGATGCCATCAGATCCAATTGCGGTGTGCCCCATTGACGAATCAATGATGCAAACACCTCCGGATGGAGTTCCCACTCCCCCGGATGAAAAGTCTGACGACTTAGAAAATCCGCTTCCCAGTTCTCTACTCCTGGGATATAGATTGCTGATAGATGGCAAGAGTGAGCCTCCGCCCATCGGATTATCTTTGAAACCTCTATCATCGCTAGAGAACTCTTTGTTCCCTCCTGATGATTGATATATGCTACAGTCGTGATATTGTCCGACTGGAATCTTATGAATTTGGCCAAAGCCAACTGAGGCCACGCCTGAAGCGCGTTGAATATTGCTCTCAGTTCCAGAATATTGATTGGTAGTAGAGACTCCTCCTGAGACCAAATACCCTGAGCCTTCAGAGAATTCCAGACTGCACCCTAGCCCAAGAGGCTGGCGTCCGTTGTTACGATTACCCATGCTGGCCTGCGAAAGCACATTCCCTGGGACAGATGTTCCTGTGACAACCACCAAAGAAGAGAGTTTCTGGTCTCCTGATCCAGACTTATCTGAGGAGATAAATTTGCATAATCCCCATTCCACTGTCTGAGCATGCACAGCTGCAGTGGTCTGAGATGAAAGCGAGCAAACGGAACGATGTCAATTGCCGCTACCATTAATCCAGCCGAGGAATGGACTGAAGTGCTCTGCAAGTATTTAGAATCTTTGACTTTCTGACCTCCGTCAGAAATATTTTCATGTCTACCGAGTCTATTAGAGTTCCCAAGAATGGAACTCTTGTTAGTGGAACTAGCGAACTCTTTTCTATATTCACTTTCCAACCGTGAGTTCTTAGAAACGCCAACACGATGTCCGTGAGAGATCTGGTCAGATGATAAGTTGACGCCTGGATCAGAATATCGTCCAGATAGGGCGCTACTGCTATGCCCTGCGGCCTGAGAACCGCCAGAAGGGAACCTAGCACCTTTGTGAAGATTCTGGGAGCTGTGGCCAAGCCGAAAGGAAGGGCCACAAACTGATAATGTTCGTCCAGAAAGGTGAACCTTAGACACTGATGAAGATCTTTGTGGATAGGAATGTGAAGATACGCATCCTTCAGGTCCACGGTGGTCATATATTGACCCTCCTGGATCATTGGCAAAATCGTTCATATAGTCTCCATCTTGAACGATGGGACTCTGAGAAATTTGTTTAGACATTTGAGATCTAAAATCGGTCTGAAAGTTCCCTCTTTTTTGGGAACCACAAACAGATTTGAGTAAAACCCCTGTCCCTGTTCTAGTTTTGGAACTGGGCAAATTACTCCCAAGGTATAGAGGTCTTTTACACAGCATAAGAACGCCTCTCTTTTTGTCTGGTCTACAGACAAACGTGAAAGATGAAACCTCCCTCTTGGGAGAAAATCCTTGAATTCCAGCTGATACCCCTGGGACACAATTTCCAATGCCCAGAGATCCTGAACATCTCTTGCCCAAGCCTGAGCGAAGAGAGAAAGTCTGCCCCCTACTAAATCCGGTCCCGGATCGGGGGCTGCCCCTTCATGCTGTCTTGGTAGCAGCAGTGGGCTTCTTGGCTTGTTTACCTTTATTCCAGGCCTGGTTAGGTCTCCAGACTGACTTGGATTAAGCAAAATTCCCCTCCTGCTTTGTAGCGGAAGAGGAAGTAGAGGGTCCTCCTTTAAAGTTTCGAAAGGAACGAAAATTATTTTGTTTAGCCCTCACCTTAACAGTCTTATCCTGAGGTAGGGCATGACCTTTACCTCCAGTAATGTCAGAAATGATTTCCTTCAATTCAGGCCCGAATAGGGTCTTACGTTTAAAAGGAATAGCTAAAAGCTTAGATTTTGATGACATCAGCAGACCAAGATTTCAGCCATAGTGCTCTACGCGCTAAAATCGCAAAACCTGCATGTTTCGCCGCTAATTTAGCCATTTGAAAAGCGGCATCGGTAATAAAAGAATTAGCCAGCTTGAGAGCCTTAATTCTATTCAAAAAATCATCTAATGGGGTCTCAACCTTAAGAGACTCCTCTAAAGCCTCGAACCAAAAAGCTGCTGCAGTAGTAACTGGAACAATGCAAGCTATAGGTTGAAGAAAACCCTGATGAATGAACAATTTCTTTAGAAGACCCTTTAATTTTTTATCCATAGGATCTTTGAAAGCACAACTGTCCTCAATAGGTATAGTTGTACGCCTAGCTAGGGTAGAAATAGCTCCCTCCACCTTAGGGACCATTTGCCAAGAATCCCGAATGGTGTCAGATATGGGAAACATTTTCTTAAAATTAGGAGGGGGAGAGAACAGAATGCCTGGTCTATCCCATTCCTTAGGAACAATGTCCGAAATTCTTTTAGGGACTGGAAAAACATCAGTGTAAGTAGGTACCTCTAAATATTTATCCATCTTACATAATTTCTCTGGTGGTATCACAATAGGGTCACAATCATCCAGAGTCGCTAAAACCTCCTGGAGTAACAGGCAGAGGTGTTCAAGCTTAAATTTAAAGGACATCACGTCCGAATCTGTCTGAGGTAACACATTTCCTGAATCTGAAAGCTCTCCCTCAGACAGCAATTCCCCGACCCCCAAATCAGAACACTGTGAGGGTACATCGGAAATGGCCAATAAAGCATCAGAGGGCTCAGTATTTACCTTAATACCTGACCTACTGCGCTTACCCTGTAAACCTGGCAGTTTAGATAATACCTCTGTAAGGGTATTATACATGACTACAGCCATATCTTGCAGAGTAAAAGAATTAGATGCACTAGAAGTACTTGGCTTCGCTTGAGTGGGCATTAAAGGTTGTGACACTTGGGGAGAATTGGATGGCATAACCTGATTTTCTTCAGACTGAGAATCATCCTTAGACATACTTTTATCACCTAAAATATGTTCTTTGCAGTGTAAGGCCCTTTCAGTACAAGAGAGACACAATGTAAGTGGGGGTTCCACAATGGCTTCTAAACACATAGAGCATTGACTTTCCTCAATGTCAGACATGTTGAACAGGCTAGTAATAACCACAAAAAGTCGTGAAAAAACTTTATCGAAAAAAACACCAATTTTGAAAAACGGTACTGCGCCTTTAAGAGTAAAAAAGCGCACAATTTTTTCAAATCTGCTTCAGAATGCTATTAAGCTTACCAATTTAGCATATATCCTCCTTATATTGTAGCCTAATATTGCACCACAAGTAAGGGACAAATTAACCTCTATAAGAAAAAACGTTATACCTAAAACGTTATGAAAACAACTTAAAGAACCCCATGCACCTCACCACAGCTCTGCTGTGTCGCCTACCTGCCCTCAGGGGTCTGACAAAGATCTCACTATGACTCCGGTAACCTCTCTCTTTCAGTTTGGGCCCAACCGAAGCTGAAGTTTGCTGCCTTCTTGTGAAAAACATAATTTATGTAAGAATTTAACTGATAAATTCATTTCTTTCATATTGGCAAGAGTCCATGAGCTAGTGACGTATGGGATATATATTCCTACCAGGAGGGGCAAAGTTTCCCTAACCTCAAAATGCCTATTAATACACCCCCCACCACACCCACAATTCAGTTTAGCGAATAGCCAAGAAGTGGGGTGATAAGAAAGGAGCGAAAGCATCAACAAGGAATTGGAATAATTGTGCTTTATACAAAAAAATCATAACCACCACAAAAAGGGTGGGCCTCATGGACTCTTGCCAATATGAAAGAAATGAATTTATCAGGTAAATTCTTACATAAATTATGTTTTCTTTCATGTAATTGGCAAGAGTCCATGAGCTAGTGACGTATGGGATAGCAAATACCCAAGATGTGGAACTCCCCGCAAGAGTCACTAGAGAGGGAGGGATAAAAATAAAGACAGCCAATTCCGCTGAAAGAGAATCCACAACCCAAATCAAAAGTTTTAATCTTTATAATGAAAAAAACTGAAATTATAAGCAGAATAATCAAACTGAAACAGCTGCCGGAAGTACTTTTCTACCAAAAACTGCTTCTGAAGAAGAGAAAACATCAAAATGGTAGAATTTAGTAAAAGTATGCAAAGAAGACCAAGTTGCTGCTTTGCAAATCTGATCAACAGAAGCTTCATTCTTAAAAGCCCAGGAAGTAGAAACTGACCTAGTAGAATGAGCCGTAATCCTCTGAGGCGGGGACTTACCCGACTCCAAATAAGCATGATGAATCAAAAGCTTTAACCAAGACACCAAAGAAATGGCAGAAGCCTTCTGATCTTTCCTAGAACCAGAAAAGATAACAAATAGACTAGAAGTCTTTCTGAAATCTTTAGTAGCTTCAACATAATATTTCAAAGCTCTTACCACATCCAAAGAATGTAAAGATCTTTCCAAAGAATTCTTAGGATTAGGACACAACGAAGGGACAACAATTTCTCTACTAATAATGTTGGAATTCACAACTTTAGGTAAAATTTAAATGAAGTCGGCAAAACCGCCTTATCCTGATGAAATATCAGAAAAGGAGACTCACAAGAAAGAGCAGATAATTCAGAAACTCTTCTAGCAGAAGAGATGGCCAAAAGGAACAATACTTTCCAAGAAAGTAATTTAATGTCCAATGACTGCATAGGCTCAAACGGAGGAGCCTGTAAAGCCCTCAAAAGCAAATTAAGACTCCAAGGAGGAGAAATTGGCTTAATGACAGGCTTAATACGAACCAAAGCCTGTACAAAATACAGAATATCAGGAAGATTCGCAATTTTTCTGTGAAACAGAACAGAAAGAGCAGAGATTTGTCCTTTCAAGGAACTTGCAGACAAACCCTTATCCAAACCATCCTGAAGAAACTGTAAAATTCTAGGAATTCTAAAAGAATGCCAAGAGAATTTATGAGAAGAACACCATGAAATGTAAGTCTTCCAAACTCGGTAATAAATCTTTCTAGACACAGATTTGCGAGCCTGCAACATAGTATTAATCACTGAGTCAGAGAAACCTCTATGACTAAGCACTAGGCGTTCAATCTCCATACCTTCAAATTTAATGATTTGAGATCCTGATGGAAAAAAGGACCTTGAGATAGAAGGTCTGGCCTTAACGGAAGTGGCCAAGGTTGGCAACTGGACATCCAAACAAGATCCGCATACCAAAACCTGTGTGGCCATGCTGGAGCCACCAGCAGTACAAATGAACGCTCCATTATGATTTTGGAAATCACTCTTGGAAGAAGAACTAGAGGCGGAAAGACATAAGCAGGTTGATAATTCCAAGGAAGTGACAATGCATCCACTGCTTCCGCCTGAAGATCCCTGGACCTGGACAGATACCTGGGAAGTTTCCTGTTTAGATGAGAAGCCATCAGATCTATTTCTGGAAGCCCCCACATCTGAACAATCCGAAGAAACACATCTGGGTGAAGAGACCATTCTCCCGGATGTAAAGTCTGGCGACTGAGATAATCCGCTTCCCAATTGTCTATACCTGGGATATGGACCACAGAGATTAGACAGGAGTTGGATTCCGCCCATGCAAGTATCTGAGATACTTCTTTCATAGCTTGAGGACTGTGAGTGCCACCTTGATGATTGACATACGTCACGGTTGTGACATTGTCTGTCTGAAAACAAATAAACGGTTCTCTCTTCAGGAGAGGCCAAAACTGAAGAGCCCTGAAAATCGCACAGAGTTCCAAAATATTGATTGGTAATCTCGCCTCTTGAGATTTCCAAACCCCCTGTGCTGTCAGAGATCCCCAGACAGCTCCCCAACCTGAAAGACTCGCATCTGTTGCAATCACAGTCCAGGTTGGATGAACAAAAGAGGCCCCTGAACTAAACGATGGTGATCTAACCACCAAGTCAGAGATAGTGGAACATTGGGATTTAAGGATATTAATTGTGATATCTTTGTATAATCCCTGCACCATTGGCTCAGCATACAAAGCTGAAGAGGTCTCATGTGAAAACGAGCAAAGGGGATCGCGTCCGATGCTGCAGTCATGAGACCTAAAACCTCCATGCACATAGCTACTGAAGGGAATGACAGACTGAAGGTTCCGAAAAGCTGAAACCAATTTCAGACGTCTTTTGTCCGTTAGAGACAAAGTCATGGATACTGAATCTATTTGGAATCCTAAAAAGGTTACCCTTGTCTGAAGAATCAAGGAACTTTTTGGTAAATTGATCCTCCAACCATGTCTTTGAAGAAACAACACTAGTTGATTCGTGTGAGATTCTGCAGAATGTAAAGACTGAGCAAGTACCAAGATATCATCCAAATAAGGAAACACTGCAATACCCCGCTCTCTGATTACAGAGAGTAGGGCACCGAGAACCTTTGAAAAGATCCTTGGAGCTGTTGCTAGGCCAAAAGGAAGAGCAACAAATTGGTAATGCTCGTCTAGAAAAGAGAATATCAGGAACTGATAGTGATCTGGATGAATCAGAATATGAAGATATGCATCCTGTAAGTCTATTGTGGACATATAATGCCCTGGCTGAACAAAAGGCAGAATAATCCTTATAGTCACCATTTTGAATGTTGGTATTCTTACATAACGATTCAAAATTTTTAGATCCAGAACTGGTCTGAAAGAATTATCTTTCTTTGGAACAATGAAAAGATTTGAATAAAATCCCAGACCCCGTTCCGGAAAGGGAACTGGCACAATTACCCCGGATAACTCCAGGTCTGAAACACACTTCAGGAAAGCCTGCGCCTTTACTGGGTTCACTGGAATGCATGAGAGAAAAAAACTTCTCACAGGGGGTCTTACCTTGAAACCTATTCGGTACCCTTGAGAAACAATGTTCTGGATCCAATGATTTTGGATTGAATTGATCCACATATCTTTGAAAAATCTAAGTCTGCGCCCTACCAGCTGCGCTGGAATGAGGGCCACACCTTCATGCGGACTTGGGGGCTGATTTTGATTTTCTAAAAGGCTTGGATTTATTCCAGACTGGAGAAGGCTTCTAATTGGAAACCGTTCCTTTAGGGGAAGGGTCAGGTTTCTGTTCCTTATTCTGACGAAAGGAACGAAAACGATTAGCAGCCTTAAATTTACCCTTAGATTTTTTTTATCCTGAGGCAAGAAGGCTCTCTTCCCCCCAGTGACAGTTGAAATAATAGAATCCAACTGAGAACCAAATAATGTATTACCTTGGAAAGAAAGAGATAGCAACGTTGACTTAGAAGTCATATCCGCATTCCAAGATTTAAGCCATAAAGCTCTTTGAGCTAAAATAGCTAAAGACATATACCTGACATCAATTCTAATGATATCAAAAATGGCATCACAAATGAAATTATTAGCATGTTGAATTAGCTTAACAAAGTTTCCAACCAAAAAGTTGAAGCCGCAGCAACATCAGCCAAAGAAATAGCAGGCCTAAGAAGATTACCTGAACATAAATAAGCCTTCCTTAGATAAGATTCAAGCTTCCTATCTAAAGGATCTTTAAAAGAAGTACTATCTGCCGTAGGAATAGTAGTACGCTTTGCAAGAGTAGAGATAGCCCCATCAACTTTGTGGATCTTTTCCCAAAACTCCAATCTATCAGTCGGCAAAGGGTACAGTTTCTTAAACCTTGAAGAAGGAGTAAATGAAGTACCCAGACGATTCCATTCCCTAGAAATTACATCTGAAATAGCATCAGGAACATGAAAAACCTCTGGAATAACTACATGAGGTTTAAAAACCGAATTTAAACGTTTACTGGTTTTAATATCAAGAGGACTAGTCTCCTCCATATCTAATGCAATCAACACCTCTTTTAATAAAGAATGAATATACTCCATTTTAAATAAATATGAAGTTTTGTCAGTGTCAATATCTGAGGCAGAATCTTCTGAACCAGAGAGATCCTCATCAGAGATAGATAAATCAGAATGCTGTCGGTCAATTAAAAATTCATCAAATTTATGAGAAGTTTTAAAAGACCTTTTACGTTTATTAGAAGGTGTTATAACAGACAGGGCCTTCTGAATAGAATTAGAAACAAATTCTCTCACATTAACAGGAATATCCTGAACATTAGATGTTGAAGGAACAACAACAGGTAATGGATTACTACTAATGGAAATATTGTCTGCTTTTGAAAAGTTTATCATGACAACTAACACAAACTACAGCCGGAGGAACAGTTACCACAAGTTTACAACAAATGCACTTAGCTTTGGTAGAACCGACATCAGGCACCAGGATTCCAGTAGTAGATTCTGAAACAGGGTCAGCTTGAGACATCTTGCAATATGTAATAGAAAAAACAACATATAAAGCAAAAACATAATTTATGCTTACCTGATAAATTTATTTCTCTTGTAGTGTATCCAGTCCACGGATCATCCATTACTTATGGGATATTCTCCTTCCCAACAGGAAGTTGCAAGAGGATCACCCACAGCAGAGCTGCTATATAGCTCCTCCCCTAAATGTCATATCCAGTCATTCGACCGAAAACAAACAGAGAAAGGAGAAACCATAGGGTGCAGTGGTGACTGTAGTTTAATTAAAATTTAGACCTGCCTTAAAAGGACAGGGCGGGCCGTGGACTGGATACACTACAAGAGAAATAAATTTATCAGGTAAGCATAAATTATGTTTTCTCTTGTTAAGTGTATCCAGTCCACGGATCATCCATTACTTATGGGATACCAATACCAAAGCTAAAGTACACGGATGATGGGAGGGACAAGGTAGGATTAAGCGGAAGGAACCATTGCCTGAAGAACCTTTCTCCCAAAAACAGCCTCCGAAGAAGCAAAAGTATCAAATTTGGAAAATTTGGAAAAAGTGTGAAGCGAAGACCAAGTCGCGGCCTTGCAAATCTGTTCAAGAGGCCTCATTTTTAAAGGCCCAGGTGGAAGCCACAGCTCTAGTAGAATGAGCTGTAATCCTTTCAGGGGGCTGCTGTCCAGCAGTCTCATAGTCTAAACGTATTATACTCGGAAGCCAAAAAGAAAGAGAGGTTGCCGAGGCCTTCTGACCTCTCCTCTGTCCAGAGTAAACAACAAACAGGTTAGATGTTTGGCGAAAATCTTTAGTAGCCTGTAAGTAAAACTTCAAGGCACGGACTACGTCCAGATTATGTAAAAGATGTTCCTTCTTTGAAGAAGGATTAGGACACAATGATGGAACAACAATCTCTTGATTGATATTCTTGTTAGAAACCACCTTAGGTAAAAACCCAGGTTTGGTATGCAGGACTACCTTATCTGCATGAAAAATCAGATAAGGAGAATCACATTGTAAGGCAGATAGCTCAGAGACTCTCCGAGCCGAGGAAATAGCCATCAAAAACAGAACTTTCCAAGATAAAAGTTTGATATCAATGGAATGAAGGGGTTCAAACTGAACTCCTTGAAGAACTTTAAGAACCAAGTTTAAGCTCCACTGGGGAGCAACAGATTTAAACACAGGCTTAATTCTAACCAAAGCCTGGCAAAGTGCCTGGACGTCTGGAACCTCTGCCAGACGCTTGTGCAAAAGAATAGACAGAGCAGAAATCTGTCCCTTTAAGGAACTAGCTGATAATCCTTTGTCCAAGCCCTCTTGGAGAAAAGACAATATTCTAGGAATCCTAGCCTTACTCCATGAGTAATTCTTGGATTCACACCAATAACAGGCTTTCGTGCCTGTATTAAAATATCAATGACTGACTCGGAGAAGCCACGCTTTGATAGAATCAAGCGTTCAATCTAAATGCAGTCAGTCTCAGAGAAATTAGATTTGGATGATTGAAAGGACCTTGTATCAGAAGGTCCTGTCTTAGAGGCAGAGTCCATGGTGGAAAGGATGACATGTCCACTAGGTCTGCATACCAAGTCCTGCGTGGCCACGCAGGTGCTATCAGAATCACTGATGCTCTCTCCTGATTGATTTTGGCTATCAGTCGAGGGAGCAGAGGAAACGGTGGAAACACATAAGCCAGGTTGAAGAACCAAGGCGCTGCTAGAGCATCTATCAGCTTCGCTTCTGGGTCCCTGGACCTGGATCCGTAACAAGGAAGCTTGGCGTTCTGGCGAGACGCCATGAGATCCAACTCTGGTTTGCCCCAACGATGAATCAACTGAGCAAACACGTCCGGATGGAGTTCCCACTCCCCCAGATGGAAAATCTGACGACTTAGAAAATCCGCCTCCCAGTTCTCCACGCCTGGGATATGGATTGCTGACAGGTGGCAAGAGTGGTACTCTGCCCAGCGAATTATTTTTGAGACTTCTAACATCGCTAGGGAACTCCTGGTTCCCCCTTGATGGTTGATGTAAGCCACAGTCGTGATGTTGTCCGACTGAAATCTGATGAACCTCAGTGTTGCTAACTGAGGCCAAGCCAGAAGAGCATTGAATATCGCTCTTAACTCCAGAATATTTATTGGAAGGAGTTTCTCCTCCTGAGTCCACGATCCCTGTGCCTTCAGGGAATTCCAGACTGCACCCCAACCTAGAAGGCTGGCATCTGTTGTTACAATTGTCCAATCTGGCCTGCGAAAGGTCATACCCTTGGACAGGTGTACCCGAGACAACCACCAGAGAAGAGAATCTCTGGTCTCTTGATCCAGATTTAGCAGAGGGGACAAATCTGTGTAATCCCCATTCCACTGACTCAGCATGCATAATTGCAGCGGTCTGAGATGAAGGCGCGCAAATGGCACTATGTCCATTGCCGCTACCATTAAGCCGATTACCTCCATACACTGAGCTACCGAAGGGCGCGGAATGGAGTGAAGAACACGGCAAGCATTTAGAAGTTTTGATAACCTGGACTCCGTCAGGTAAATTTTCATTTCTACAGAATCTATAAGAGTCCCTAAGAAGGAGACTCTTGTGAGTGGGGATAGAGAACTCTTTTCCTCGTTCACTTTCCACCCGTGCGACCTCAGAAATGCCAGAACTATCTCTGTATGAGACTTGGCAACTTGAAAGCTTGACGCCTACATCAGGATGTTGTCTAGATAAGGAGCCACCGCTATGCCTCGCGGTCTTAGAACCGCCAGAAGTGAGCCCAGAACCTTTGTAAAGATTCTCGGGGCTGTAGCCAACCCGAAGGGAAGAGCTACAAATTGGTAATGCCTGTCTAGAAAGGCAAACCTTAGAAACCGATGAT
Organism: Bombina bombina; assembly: GCF_027579735.1. Taxonomy (NCBI): domain Eukaryota; kingdom Metazoa; phylum Chordata; class Amphibia; order Anura; family Bombinatoridae; genus Bombina; species Bombina bombina. Next base: position 976,589,127 of record NC_069503.1, read on the forward strand.
GATCTTTGTGAATCGGTATGTGAAGGTAGGCATCCTTTAAGTCCACTGTGGTCATGTACTGACCTTTTTGGATCATGGGTAGGATGGTCCGAATAGTTTCCATTTTGAAAGATGGAACTCTAAGGAATTTGTTTAAGATCTTTAGATCCAAAATTGGTCTGAAAGTTCCCTCTTTTTTGGGAACCACAAACAGATTCGAATAAAAACCCTGTCCTTGTTCCGTCCGCGGAACTGGATGGATCACTCCCATAACTAGGAGGTCTTGCACACAGCGTAGGAATGCCTCTTTCTTTATCTGATTTGCAGACAGCCTTGAAAGATGAAATCTCCCTTGTGGAGGGGAAGCTTTGAAGTCCAGAAGATATCCCTGAGATATGATCTCCAACGCCCAGGGATCCTGAACATCTCTTGCCCACACCTGGGCGAAGAGAGAAAGTCTGCCCCCTACTAGATCCGTCGCCGGATAGGGGGCCGTTCCTTCATGCTGTCTTAGAGGCAGCAGCAGGCTTTCTGGCCTGCTTGCCTTTGTTCCAGGACTGGTTAGGTTTCCAGGCCTGCTTAGATTGAGCAAAAGTTCCCTCTTGTTTTGAAGCGGAGGAAGTTGATGCTGCACCTGCCTTGAAATTTCGAAAGGCACGAAAATTAGACTGTTTGGCCTTTGCTTTGGCCCTGTCCTGAGGAAGGGTGTGACCCTTACCTCCAGTAATGTCAGCAATAATTTCCTTCAAACCAGGCCCGAATAAGGTCTGCCCCTTGAAAGGAATGTTGAGTAATTTAGACTTCGAAGTCACGTCAGCTGACCAGGATTTAAGCCATAGCGCCCTACGTTAGTTTAGTCAAATGAACAATGGCATCAGAAACAAATGAGTTAGCTAGCTTAAGTGTTCTAAGCTTGTCAATAATTTCAGTCAATGGAGCTGTATGGATGGCCTCTTCCAGGGCCTCAAACCAGAATGCCGCCGCGGCCGTGACTGGCGCAATGCATGCAAGGGGCTGTAAAATGAAACCTTGTTGATTAAACAGTTTCTTAAGGTAACCCTCCAATTTTTTATCCATTGGATCTGAAAAAGCACAACTGTCCTCAACCGGGATAGTAGTACGCTTTGCTAAAGTAGAAACTGCTCCCTCCACCTTAGGGACCGTCTGCCATAAGTCCCGTGTAGTGGCGTCTATTGGAAACATTTTTCTAAATATAGGAGGTGGGGAAAAGGGCACACCGGGTCTTTCCCACTCCTTGCTAATAATTTCTGTAAGCCTTTTAGGTATAGGAAAAACATCAGTACACACCGGTACCGCATAGTATTTATCCAGCCTACACAATTTCTCTGGTACTGCAACTGTGTTACAGTCATTCAGAGCAGCTAATACCTCCCCAAGCAACACACGGAGGTTCTCAAGCTTAAATTTAAAATGAGAAATCTCTGAATCAGGTTTCCCCGAATCAGAGATGTCACCCACAGACTGAAGCTCTCCGTCCTCATGATCTGCATATTGTGACGCAGTATCAGACATGGCCCTTACAGCATCTGCGCGCTCTGTATTTCTCCTAACCCCAGAGCAATCGCGCTTGCCTCTTAATTCAGGCAACCTGGATAATACCTCTGACAGGGTATTATTCATGATTGCAGCCATGTCCTGCAAGGTAATCGCTATGGGCGTCCCTGATGTAATTGGCGCCATATTAGCGTGCATCCCCTGAGCGGGAGGCGAAGGGTCTGACACGTGGGGAGAGTTAGTCGGCATAACTTCCCCTTCGTCAGAATCTTCTGGTGATATTTCTTTTATAGTTAAAGACTGATCTTTACTGTTTAAGGTGAAATCAATACATTTAGTACACATTCTCCTATGGGGCTCCACCATGGCTTTCAAACATAATGAACAAGTAGTTTCCTCTGTGTCAGACATGTTTAAACAGACTAGCAATGAGACTAGCAAGCTTGGAAAACACTTTAAACAAGTTTACAAGCAATATAAAAAACGTTACTGCACCTTTAAGAAACACAAATTTTGTCAAAATTTGAAATAACAGTGAAAAAAGGCAGTTACACTAACGAAATTTTTACAGTGTATGTAACAAGTTAGCAGAGCATTGCACCCACTTGCAAATGGATGATTAACCCCTTAATACCCAAACTGGAATAATAAAAGACAAAAACTTTTTTTTTTTTTTTTAAACAATCACAACAACTTCCACAGCTCTACTGTGGCTTTTTACCTCCCTCAAAAACGACTTTGAAGCCTTTTGAGCCCTCCAGAGATGTCCTGGATCATGCAGAGGGAAACTGAATGTCTCTGTCAGTATTTTTAGCTGCACAGAAAGCACTAAAAAAGGCCCCTCCCACTCATATTACAACAGTGGAAAGCCTAAGGAAAACTGTTACTAGGCCAAATTCAAGCCAGCCATGTGGAAAAAAACTAGGCCCCAATAAGTTTTACCACCAAATACAAATAAAAACGATTAAACATGCCAGCAAACGTTTTATATTACATTTTTATAAGAGTATGCATCTCTATTTATAAGCCTGATACCAGTAGCTCTCACTGCATTTAAGGCTTTACTTACATTAGTTCGGTATCAGCAGCATTTTCTAGCAAATTCCATCCCTAGAAAAATATTAACTGCACATACCTTATTGCAGGAAAACCTGCACGCCATTCCCTCTCTGAAGTTACCTCACTCCTCAGAATATGTGAGAATAGCCATGGATCTTAGTTACTTCTGCTAAGATCATAGAAAACGCAGGCAGATTCTTCTTCTAAATACTGCCTGAGATAAACAGTACACTCCGGCACCATTTAAAAATAACAAACTTTTGATTGAAGAATAACTAAGTATAAAACACCACAGTCCTCTTACGACCTCCATCTTGGTTGAGGCTTGCAAGAGAATGACTGGGTATGACAGTTAGGGGAGGAGCTATATAGCAGCTCTGCTGTGGGTGATCCTCTTGCAACTTCCTGTTGGGAAGGAGAATATCCCATAAGTAATGGATGATCCGTGGACTGGATACACTTAACAAGAGAAATGATCAATTTCCTTATATGACAGTTTCAGGAATGGGAAAAAATGCAAACAGAATAAGCCTCTGGAAACCAGAAGCAAAAAGAAATAATGACTTAAGTAATGTCAAAAATCTGGCGCCAAGTAGGACGCCCAACTGACAAAATATTTTTTGGCGCCAAAAACGTCTGCAACAAAAACGAGCTTCAAAAAAGACGCAATAAATTATAGCATTTGTCGCTCCCGCGAGCCTAACAGCCCGCAATTTAGAAAAGAAAGTCAATTTGAAACATTTTCAGGTAAGAAATAATTTTTTCATATGCATTTCCCAAAATGAAACTGACAGTCTGTAAGAAGGAAATATACTGATTAACCTGAGTCATGGCAAATATAAGTATAAAACATATATTTAGAACTTTACATATACAGTGCCAAACCATAGCTGAGAGTGTCATAAGTAAAAGAAAACATACTTACCAAAAGACACTCATCTACATAAAGTAGACAGCCAAACCAGTACTGAAACGAGAATCAGTAGAGGTAATGGTATATAAGAGTATATCGTCGTTCTGAAAAGGGAGGTAGGAGATGAATCCCTACGACTGATAACAGAGAACCTATGAAATAGATCCCCGTTAGGATGACCATTGCATTCAATAGGTAATACTCACTTCACATCCCTCTGTCATTCACTGCACTCTGAGAGGAACAGGGCTTCAGCATGCTGAGAAGCGCATATCAACGTAGAAATCTAGCACAAACTTACTTCACCACCTCCATAGGAGGCAAAGTTTGTAAAAATTAATTGTGGGTGTGGTGGGGGGTGTATTTATAGGCATTTTGAGGTTTGGGAAACTTTGCCCCTCCTGGTAGGAATGTATATCCCATACGTCACTAGCTCATGGACTCTTGCCAATTACATGAAAGAAATCAACTGCACATCTGAGGCGCGAAAATTAGGCCCCGCCCATCATATGCAATGTAATGTCAGCCTAAAAAAACGCAAGGAAGCGGTAAAGAAACTAGCCATGTGGATTTAAGCATCCGAAATGTACAATAAAGCCATGTGAACCCCCAGCACAATGCCCAACACCAGTGATTATTAACCGTTTGAGCAAATAAAAACATTATGCTGCCCCAGTGTCTAACCATGCTGCCATCATTTTCTTGCTGCATTTAGCCCATAATAATTCATACACAGGTCTCCAGTAATACCCCTTCTTATGTCTATAGGTTTACTGCTTACCCCTTCCCTCTTGGGAACTATGTCAGCCTGTTTTGAAATATCACAGTCTCTTCAGAAATAAATGACTGAACATACCTCAATGCTTGTAGCATGAAAACGTTCCCCACACTGAAGTTTCTCTAATACTCCTCAGCCATTCTGTGGGAACTCATATGGATCTTAGTGACATCTGCTAAGATCATCAACCTCCAGGCAGAACTCTTCTTCCATATGCTGCCTGAGGACAAATAGTACTCACTGGTACCATTTAAAATAAAAAAGTATTGATTGAAGAAAATAAAAACTATCATTTTAACACCTCTTTCACTTTACCTCTTCCTATTACTAGTACAGGCAAAGAGAATGACTGGGGGTGGAGAGAAGGGAGGAGCTATATATACAGCTCTGCTGTGGTGCTCTTTGCCACTTCCTGTTAGTAGGAGGATAATATCCCACAAGTAAGGATGAATCCGTGGACTCGTCGTATCTAGTAGAAGAAACAGTAGATACAGGAGATCTATGGAGGTACCCCTCTACAATGGAATACTGTTAGTCTATCCTTCTCTACAAGGCGCTAAGTATAAGTTGCCCATGATAAGTCCCTCTCGAGTCCAGAACCTGCTACCCATTATTCTCTACTTTGGCCTCCCTGTTATCGGAGTTGGATAGAGAACTCAACCACCCTTACATACATCATTTGTGGCACATGTTTCCGATTTTATGAATCCTAGCTTAAAAGTTTGTTGTTGTTTAGATACTATGTTAGTGTTATGTTTTGCCTAATTTTATTGAGTGATTAACTAATTCTCACCGCACATACTGGAGCTGCAAATAGGGTAGAATGAACAACATTTTACTGCTCTCCGGTCAAGCTCTCATTCTAGCCAACTCATCCCAGGAATGGTTGATCCTTCTACTGTTTAGATATACTCTACTTCCAACAAGAGCCTACTCTAAATGCTGCACACATATATCTTTCTCTAGCTATTATTAAATGCCATCATCTCCAGCTTAGACCACAGTATATACACATTGTCCCACATACCCCACATTTCCCCTCAAGTATCAGTCCCTGCATACAGTGTATAGGCTCTCGCAGCCTTCAATCAAAGCCTGGTTATCAGCGACATAAACTAGACTCCTATCCATAGGATTCCATAATGACAGGTGACACATTGTTTAGTGTATCACATACATCCTTCTCGCATTATAATCGGCAATAGGCACATACATATTACCACAATCATATTAGATCTCCTGGCCCTGAATAGTTCTGCTGATATCTATGCCCATATACCACAAAATAGATCATATGTATCACTAACGGACAACATATGACCTACCCTCTTACACCCCACAGCTCCTTTCTTGTCTCAGCAATGTAGGCCCCTGAACTATATACACATTTCCCTGCAGACATCCATGTCTTAGAACGTTTAGTAGATATTGCCCATACTACATCTCATCGCAGCATATAACTGTAGTTCACATGATATGACCGTGCTGTAAGGCCTTTTATCATAGCTAATAATGTTCACAGATCAGACGATGACAGGATCCAGGTTTCTTATGTTTATATCTATCATTTATATTATCCCTGTTGCGCTTTTTCATAATGGATATAGTAGATATTCCCCTTGTATCATATCTAGGTTAAATGTCTATAGGGCTTAAAGTCACTATTGGAGCTTCTTTGAGTCTATCACATCAATTAAGTTTTTTTTTGTTACCTGCTCATTAGAACCTTGCTCATACTGTATGTTACGTGTGATATGAAATACTGATATTCTAGCCGTCATGTAGAGATATGCAAGTAATTTTACGCTGAACCCTCAACTATCATGGATCAATACTACCTAAAATACAGTCCCATAGAGGCTATTCCCTGAGTAACACCCCCCCCCTTCTCATGCCATGTCTTCTGTGACAAGGTAGACACTAGCACTAAAGTTCCATATCTCCTCAGGCTACAACCTCCTATTTATTCTCTTGATTTCTAGCTGAAGAAAGCCTTTAACATTCAACATACCACAATATATATTGTTGTCTTAGCTCATATACTAGATATCCCTATGACCTACTCCCCCCCCCCCCCGACTCCCCCCTCACTCAAAGCGGCTTTTGCCCGCTGACTCACCCTATTACCCATCCAAACCATATTACTACTCATCTAATCCTGCAGGTCCGTTCAGTATCCAATCCATCCTCTGCTTCCCACCCGCTAAAGGTATTTGATTAAATTCACTGACTCCCCTACTTATCACCGCTATTGTTACTAGGCTCTTCTAACCTAGGCACCTACTTTATATCACGATCCCCAATGTGAAGTAGAATATGGTTTACAGAAAATGAGGTTACGAATAGTTATACCTGGTTTACATATCTTCGATTCACCTATAGTTTATTTTTGTTAGATGACATGGAATGCTCGATAGAGTGGCATATATTGCTGTTACTCTTAAATGACCAATGTGATAATATGTGTCTTTCTTCTGTAAACTGGTATCTGGCTGTTATATTATTCTTTTCTTTAAACCTCAATAAAAAAATATTGTTCAAAAAAAAAATCTTAAGGATACCACTTCAGCATCAGAAGAAGGAATTACACTGTCTGAGTCTGAGATTTCCCCCTCAGATGCTACCGACATGTCTTCTTCCTCAGGCTTATGGGAAGGGACACTCTGGATAGCCAGAACTTAGAACTTGATCAGAAACCTTACTGTTTCCTTAAATTTCCTTTTATGCCTTCCCTGCAACATGGGGAAAGCTGACAAGGCCTCAGATACCACAAGGGATACCTGGGAAGCAATGTCTTGCAGAGAAAATCCTACAGGATTGCAAGAGGAAACACAGGGCACTGTATGTGGAGACTGAAAAAGTTGGGATGCTTGAGGAGAAAGCTGCGGCATATCTGCAACAGAAGACACCTGAACAGCATTTGCCTGGGATAATGGTGGCTCATGGTCAAATATTTTATCTCTATAACAAAATTCTCTCAATGCACGAGAAACAAAAAGTAACTGGGGGTTCCACCTGAGCATCAAAACATAACTGACAAGCAGTAACTTCACCTGGGATAATGGTTTGAAAAGCCTTTTGATCCATCTTATGTAATAAATAAGGATAACGTGTAAAAATTCTTTACTGGAAAATAAAAAATAAAATGTGTACTGTGTCTTTAAATAGAAATGTGTGTTAGCACAACAAACCAAATAGACCTAAGGCTACCTATACTCCTCAGTAGCTTTACTGAGGTGCCTACCTGTCCTGCAGCTCAGAGTGACTTCCCTCACAGAAGAAACAATCCCATTTTCAAATACACAGCGGTTACTGAGCCCTAACTGCCGAAAAAAATATGGCTTACAACAGTAATCTCCATGACCAAAAGTTAAAGTATAAAAACTACTATAACACACTGAGTCACCATAAATCACCTCACAGTCTCAATGCCCAAACTGCCTAAAAGAAACCCCAAACATGAAGGTTTAATAAAGTCCCATATTAAATAAAACATCTTTTAGCTGTAACAAGCGCCAGCAATCTCCTTACAAAAGAAAATTAAAATGGCACTTACCTGAAAGTGCTGTCCGAAAGCAGGACAGCTCACCTGGTTTGAGAGGGTGCAGCACCTCACATGGACCTGTGAAGAGAGAAAAACTGAGTAAACCTACTCAGGTTTTCTAGTTAGGGCAGCAGATTCTTGAGAAAACGCAGTGAGGATTGTACCTCACAAGTTCTCAAGTGCTCAAAAGCCACCACTGCCCTACTAAAGAGACTGATGTGGACTAGGCTAGACCACAGAAAGTAACAGAGTAAAGCTTACTCTGCTAAAAAAAAAAATCTTGATTGAAGAAAACATCTGACACCTAAACTTCACCTCCTCCTTGCACTACAGGCAAAGAGAATGACTGGGGGATTGTGGGTAGGGGAATGATATTTAACAGCTTTGCTGTGGTGCTCTTTGCCGCCTCCTGCTGGCCAGGAGTGATATTCAGTGATATTCCCATTAGTAATTGAGGATGTCGTGGACTCACCATATCTTAGGAAAGAAAGCTTCATTTTTGAAAGCCCAGGAAGAGGAGACTGCCCTAGTTGAATGAGCCGTAATGCTCTCAGGAGGCTGCTTGTCCAGCTGTCTCAAGCTAAACGGATAACACTTCTCAACCAGAGAGAAAGGGTAGTAGAAGTGGCCGTCTGACCCCACGCTTACCAGAGAAAACAATGAACAGGGCAGAAGATTCTCGAAAATCTTTAGTTGCTTGAAGGTAAAATTTTAGAGCATGCACAACATCCAGGTTATGCAAAAGACGTTCCTTCTGGGAAGGAGGATTGGGACAAAAAGAAGGAACAAGAATTTCCTGATTAATATTGCGATCTGACACTACTTTAGGAAGAAAACCCAACTTAGTACGAAGGACCGCCTTATCCGCATGAAAAATAAGGTAAGGGGAATCACACTGCAGAGCCTAAAGCTCTGAAACTCTGCGAGCGGAAGAAATAGCAAGAAGAAACTAAACCTTCCAGGATAACAATTTAACATCAACAGAATGCATCTGCTTAAACGGAGCCTGCTGCAAAATTTTAAGAACAAGGTTAAGGCTCCAAGGAAGAGCAATAGGTTTAAACACAGGCCTGATTCTGACCAAGGCCTGAAAAAATGATCATCAGAGTATCTAGATTTAGATGGAGGAATGGACCCTGAAGTAGAAGGTCCTTCCTCAAAGGTAACATCCAAGGTGAAAGATGACATCTTCACCAGATCAGACGAGGCCATGCAGGAGCTATCAAAAACACAGATGCTCTCTCCTGTTTAATACGAGCAATGACCCGTGGAAGGAGAGCAAACGGAGGAAACCGGTATGCCAGAGAGAAATTCCAGGGGACTGCCAGAGCTTTCTATCAGAGGGGCCTGAGGATCTCTTGACCTTGAACCGTACTTTGGAAGTTTGGCGTTCTGACGAGACGCCATCAAATCCAACTCCGGAACCCCCCACCTGAGGGTCATCTTTTAGAACACCTCTGGATGAAGAGCCCACTCCCCGGGATGAAAGGTCTATCTGCTCAGAAAATCTGCCTCCCAGGAGGAGGAAGACTTCTGTCCTTTAAAGTTTTGAAAGGGGGGGCGGAGCTTGGAGCCGAACTAAGATGGAGCTGTAACCTAAGAGCTCCGTGACACACTGCTCAGGTTCACTACTGTACAGAGCAAATGAAGCTTTCAAAATTGGAGAGATAGTCACTGAGGGAGAGGTGACCACAGAACATGAAGGCTGACAGCTGAACCAAGCATCTGCGAAACACACGGAACCCAAAAACAACCGAGGCGGTGAGGTGCAAGCCGCCATCTTGACCACGAGGCGCAACTCCCTGCACACAGGAGAAACCTTCAGGCAAGCCGACTACGCTGCAGGAGGTACAGGCGACCCAAATACACCAGACATAAAGATATGATCCGACATACAAGTAAGCTGCAATAGGCCTCCCTGGTCACAACTACACTTGCAAAAAAATGTTGAGGGGAGGGTGAAGCATCATGAAATAGATATCAAACAGGGGTGTGTATTATAGAATACTTCATCCCAGTAAGGAGCCGCATATAACATCATAACTATAAGGATGTTACATACAAAGATAATTCTACGTAGCTAATACCGGATAACTCATCTTACAAGAACACAAATTACTTTTAAAACCGAACTGTTATTTCTTGTTTCTCTCTCTCCTGAAAACAATTTAAGAAGGAAACTGTCGATATACTTAGTCAGTAGGACTCACACAGCAAAAACTACATCATTACAAACTACTGAGAGGGAACTACGTTGCAATGGTATATGTATGTGCAAAAGGGAGAGAGAGGAGAGGGACACATCTATGGAGATACAGCATAGCTGATCGTAGAAAGCTACACAGAGCTAAAACATAAATGATCAAATAACCTGATTTATTGGGGAAAAAAGGAAATAAAGAATTTAGCTCTGAATGAAACATTTGTATGCCGTCACTAGCATGAATAATAGGCTGTATGCTGAAATCTAATCTACATATGTACATATAGACAGAGTTCCCAGGAGTCATACTGACTTGGTAGTGATTATATAAATAAAGAGGCAATTATCCAACGGCATAATTGCATCACAGCAGCAAAGCAACATTCAAATACCAATTCCTCATACCCAACATACACGCCCCTTGCCACAAAAACGCTTAAAATCGTAGGATACGAAATAACACGCACCTCAAACCTAAACAGAAAGTGTTATATTCAGCTACTTAACAGTTCACAGCCAATATGTCGGCCAGGAAACAAACAAATCCTCTCAGGGGCCCAAAACGCCGGCAGCTACCTTATTTTTCAAACCAGTAAGGGGAGAAAAAATACTAGAAAACACCAGCAGCATCACAGAAGAAGACGTAGACTCAGAAACAGATTCTCAGATTAATGAGGATGAAACTACACCTGTTACGAGAGCTGATCTAAGGACCCTGGTGTCCAAACAAGACATTAACAAGAACTTTGACAAGCTTTGGACAAATTTGACTCATTTCAGAATATGGTTACCAACAGTCTAGCAGAAATTAAGCAAGACATCACAGAACTAGGCTCTAGAGTGGCTACATTAGAGGAATCAGAAACCTCTATAACAGAAGATTTAACTACTCTCAACCACAGTCTATCTACACAACAACAAGAGATGGATGACATTCAAGATAAATTAGAAGATAATGAAAATAGAAGCCGAAGATGCAATTTGCGGCTGAAGGGGATCCCAGAAGCGGTATCTGCAGACGAGTTACCCAACTATTTACACCAGCTTTTTCAAGCAATCACAGGGGATGTGGATGATGGAAAATTTCAAATAGAAAGAGCTCACAGAGCTTTAAGGGCCAAGCCAAAAGAAGACGCCCCACCGAGAGATGTGGTTGTCAAATATTTCAGATTCCCAGAAAAAGAAGCAATCCTTGCAGCTGCAAGGAAAAACAGAATTTATGTTTACCTGATAAATTACTTTCTCCAACGGTGTGTCCGGTCCACGGCGTCATCCTTACTTGTGGGATATTCTCTTCCCCAACAGGAAATGGCAAAGAGCCCAGCAAAGCTGGTCACATGATCCCTCCTAGGCTCCGCCTACCCCAGTCATTCGACCGACGTTAAGGAGGAATATTTGCATAGGAGAAACCATATGTTACCGTGGTGACTGTAGTTAAAGAAAATAAATTATCAGACCTGATTAAAAAAACCAGGGCGGGCCGTGGACCGGACACACCCTTGGAGAAAGTAATTTATCAGGTAAACATAAATTCTGTTTTCTCCAACATAGGTGTGTCCGGTCCACGGCGTCATCCTTACTTGTGGGAACCAATACCAAAGTTTTAGGACACGGATGAAGGGAGGGAGCAAATCAGGTCACCTAAATGGAAGGCACCACGGCTTGCAAAACCTTTCTCCCAAAAATAGCCTCCGAAGAAGCAAAAGTATCAAATTTGTAAAATTTAGAAAAAGTGTGCAGTGAAGACCAAGTCGCTGCCTTACATATCTGATCAACAGAAGCCTCGTTCTTGAAGGCCCATGTGGAAGCCACAGCCCTAGTGGAGTGAGCTGTGATTCTTTCAGGAGGCTGCCGTCCGGCAGTCTCATAAGCCAATCGGATAATGCTTTTAATCCAGAAGGAGAGAGAGGAAGAAGTTGCTTTTTGACCTCTCCGTTTACCAGAATAAACAACAAACAAAGACAAAGTTTGTCTGAAATCCTTAGTAGCTGCTAAGTAAAATTTGAGAGCACGAACTACATCCAAGTTGTGCAACAAACGTTCCTTCTTTGAAACTGGATTAGGACACAAAGAAGGCACAACTATCTCCTGGTTAATGTTTTTGTTAGAAACAACTTTTGGAAGAAAACCAGGTTTAGTACGCAAAACCACCTTATCTGCATGGAACACCAGATAAGGAGAAGAACACTGCAGAGCAGATAATTCTGAAACTCTTCTAGCAGAAGAAATTGCAACCAAAAACAAAACTTTCCAAGATAATAACTTAATATCAACGGAATGTAAGGGTTCAAACGGAACCCCCTGAAGAACTGAAAGAACTAGGTTGAGACTCCAAGGAGGAGTCAAAATTTTGTAAACAGGCTTGATTCTAACCAGAGCCTGAACAAAGGCTAGAACATCTGGCACAGCTGCCAGCTTTTTGTGAAGTAACACAGACAAGGCAGAAATCTGTCCCATCAAGGAACTTGCAGATAATCCTTTTTCCAATCCTTCTCGAAGGAAGGATAGACTCTTAGGAATCTTAACCTTGTCCCAAGGGAATCCTGCAGATTCACACCAACAGATATACCAAATTATGTGGTAATTTTTCTGGTTACAGGCTTTCAGGCCTGAACAAGAGTATTAATAACAGAATCTGAGAACCCTCGCTTTGATAAGATCAAGCGTTCAATCTCCAAGCAGTCAGCTGGAGTGGGTCGAACGGACCTAGAACAAGAAGGTCTCGTCTCAAAGGTAGCTTCCATGGTGGAGCCGATGACATATTCACCAGATCTGCATACCAAGTCCTGCGTGGCCACGCAGGAGCTATCAAAATAACCGACGCCCTCTCCTGATTGATCCTGGCTACCAGCCTGGGGATGAGAGGAAACGGCGGGAACACATAAGCTAGTTTGAAGGTCCAAGGTGCTACTAGTGCATCCACTAGAGCCGCCTTGGGATCCCTGGATCTGTACCCGTAGTAAGGAACTCTGAAGTTCTGACGAGAGGCCATCAGATCCATGTCTGGAATGCCCCACGGTTGAGTGACTTGGGCAAAGATTTCCGGATGGAGTTCCCACTCCCCCGGATGCAATGTCTGACGACTCAGAAAATCCGCTTCCCAATTTTCCACTCCTGGGATGTGGATAGCAGACAGGTGGCAGGAGTGAGACTCCGCCCATAGAATGATTTTGGTCACTTCTTCCATCGCTAGGGAACTCCTTGTTCCCCCCTGATGGTTGATGTATGAACTTGGCCCTCGCTAGCTGAGGCCAAGCTTTGAGAGCATTGAATATCGCTCTCAGCTCCAGAATATTTATCGGTAGAAGAGATTCTACCCGAGACCAAAGACCCTGAGCTTTCAGGGATCCCCAGACCGCGCCCCAGCCCATCAGACTGGCGTCGGTCGTGACAATGACCCACTCTGGTCTGCGGAAGGTCATCCCTTGTGACAGGTTGTCCAGGGACAGCCACCAACGGAATGAGTCTCTGGTCCTCTGATTTACTTGTATCTTCGGAGACAAGTCTGAATAGTCCCCATTCCACTGACTGAGCATGAACAGTTGTAATGGTCTTAGATGAATGCGCACAAAAGGAACTATGTCCATTGCCGCTACCATCAAACCTATCACTTCCATGCACTGCGCTATGGAAGGAAGAGGAACGGAATGAAGTATCCGACAAGAGTCTAGAAGTTTTGTTTTTCTGGCTTCTGTCAGAAAAATCCTCATTTCTAAGGAGTCTATTATAGTTCCCAAGAAGGGAACCCTCGTTGACGGAGATAGAGAACTCTTTTCCACGTTCACTTTCCATCCGTGAGATCTGAGAAAGGCCAGGACAATGTCCGTGTGAGCCTTTACTTGAGGAAGGGACGACGCTCGAATCAGAATGTCGTCCAAGTAAGGTACTACAGCAATGCCCCTTGGTCTTAGCACCGCCAGAAGGGACCCTAGTACCTATGAGAAAATCCTAGGAGCAGTGGCTAATCCGAAAGAAAACGCCACGAACTGGAAATGCTTGTCCAGGAATTCAAACCTTAGGAACCGATGATGTTCCTTGTGGATAGGAATATGTAGATACGCATCCTTGAAATCCACCTTGGTCATGAATTGACCTTCCTGGATGGAAGGAAGAAGTGTTCGAATGGTTTCCATCTTGAACGATGGAACCTTGAGAAACTTGTTCAAGATCTTGAGATCTAAGATTGGTCTGAACGTTCCCTCTTTTTTGGGAACTATGAACAGATTGGAGTAGAACCCCATCCCTAGTTCTCCTAATGGAACAGGATGAATCACTCCCATTTTTAGCAGGTCTTCTACCCAATGTAAGAATGCCTGTCTTCTTATGTTAAACACTAAAAAACTCTAAGCCATCTCCGTGGAGATGTTGCCTGTACAACGGCAAAGAGAATGACTGGGGTAGGCGGAGCCTAGGAGGGATCATGTGACCAGCTTTGCTGGGCTCTTTGCCATTTCCTGTTGGGGAAGAGAATATCCCACAAGTAAGGATGACGCCGTGGACCGGACACACCTATGTTGGAGAAAACCCTACATTTAAATTTCAGGGGACAGTAATTCAATTTTTTCAAGACCTCTGTGTCAAAACGCTTCAGAGAAGAAGCTGCTTGAAACCACTTACCGCACTCCTGAGGAAACACCAAATAATGTACCGATGGGGATTCCCTTTCAACCTACATATCCTACACAAGGGCAAAACGCTAAGATCCAACAGAGATTCCAGCAATCTGCAACAGTCTACAACTGGAAACACCGGAATTGCCACAGATGAAAAATATGACAGAGACACCACAACAATCTTCGGGATCAGGCCAGCCACAAAGACAAAAGTGGACGAAAGTAACGAAAAGGAAAGCCAAGACATGAAGACCAGTATCATACAGCTTACCGCAAGGTGTGTTATATCTGTTTCGAACTTGATAAAGACAGCAGGGCGAGATGACACTTTTTGCTCGCTTTTCCCTATCTCAGGCCTGGAGGCTGAGATGCACTGGTATGTAACTGTGTTGTCCTCAACTTCACTTACAAGAGACTTAGACAAAAGATTGCCTAGGAAGGGACGCAGAGAATAAGACTAATGTTCTGGATGAAAATATTTGGACATCAATAGCTGAAGGACATGGAAAATCAGGTCTAGATAACTAAAAGCCTACTTAGCATGATAAGTCAAAATATTCTTCTTTGCTTAAAATATTCTAACTAGCAGTGGGGGCATAAGGTACTCACATGTTAATACGTGAGGGGGGGAGGGGGGAGGGGATTCTCTTTTTTGTTATTCAGCATCGCTTGATGAAAATGTTATTGTTTACTGAGAAATTTGTTTTTGTTTTTCATGCCTGTTCGCTCATACTATTTTACTTGCTCACACGAGTCGTTCAGATAAGGCAACGCATGTACACAATGTTTATGGTTCGATGTAATGAATATGACGGCAGAGCCGGGGGGGAGCCCCCACCTCAGAAATGTAAGTAATGACAGGGGACATAAGACTTATTTCACATAATGTAAGGGGCCTCAACACAGACCTTAAACGCAGGATGGCTTTGAACCAATACTCTAAACTAAAGGCTAAGGTTATATATCTACAAGAAACACATTTCACTAAGGGAGTAGTACCGAAATATTGGTCAAAAAGTTATACCCAACACTATCATTCCACCACTGATACAAAAAAGGGGGGTGTCAATGCTCTTACATCACTCTTTAGGTTTTGTAGTGGAACAGACAATTGGGGATCCAGAGGGAAGGTTTCTGATTCTGAGAGGAAGGTTAAGGGATAAACAAATAATCTTATGCAATATATACACCCCTAATGAGACAAATCTCCTTTTCCCACGTCACTTACTTATTAACTCAGTGGTCACAAGTTAGGATCCTACTAGGGGGAGATTTTAATATATCAATGTATGCATTTCAGGGCACGGACAAGCTAAAGCTAACTCAGAAGCAGATAAGACACAACTCCATGGTTAAAAAGATTAAGGAGACCCTTTCATCACACAACTTAATAGATTCCTGGGACACTTTATATGGTAAAACCACAGACTACAACTACTACTCTCATGCACACAAGACCTACTCCAAATTAGACTATATCTATTTGAGTCAGGTATGGATCCCAGATTTGATATCCTCCACATTACACGCATGCGCCTGGTCGGACCATTCCATAGTTCAAATAAATATCAAAGAGACATTTCATGTTAGTATGGCGCGTTCTTGGAACTACGACCCTTATGTCTTACAAAGCCCAAGTATACACAATTCCATAACCCTAGCTTTATCTGAATTTTGGGAACTAAATGCAGGATCCACTTCCAACCCAATTAATGCCTGGGCAGCACACAAACCCTTTATCCGGGGATTACTCATTAAAGAGAAATCGGCCCTTACCAAGGCAAATAGACAGCAAATTCACTCTCTTCAGACCCAGATAGACACCCTTACTAAAATACATCAACAGAACTTAGCGACAGAAGTCTTTCAGAAACTACAGACTAAGAGATCAGAATTAGCAACTATTATGAACAAAGCGGCTATTAGAGCAGCACACAGACTGAAAGCACAATACTTCCTCTATTCTAATAAACCTGACAGATACTTGGCACATAAGCTTAGAGAGAAGACTAAATCCTTTGCAATACCACATCTACAGAAAACAGATGGCACATACACCTCGAATCCTCAGGAGATAGCGGACAGTTTTGCTCAATATTATGCACAATTATATGACGGAGAAAAAAGACACATAATGACCACACAAAGCAAATGACGTGCAAATTTCTAGATGACTCGAAACTCAAACCCATAGACAACAGTGTCAGGGATGAACTGAATGCGAAGGTGTCTGCCAGGGAGGTACTCAACGCTATCAAGGAACTGAAACCCGGAAAGGCAGCAGGTCCCGATGGGTTTCCAGGAGAATATTACCAACTTTTTAAATCTACTTTAATCCCACATATAGTGACACTTTGCAACAACATCTTACAAGGCAGGGAAATCCCAAAGGAAATTCTGCAAGCTAAGATAGTGGTGATCCCTAAACCAGGAAGGAACCCAAAATTGTGCCAAAGCTAAAGACCCATATCATTAATTAACCAAGATATAAAGATATTCACGAAAATTTTTGTAAACCGGCTTAAAGTACACCTACCTGGCCTGGTTCATCCAGATCAGGTGGGGTTTATTCTGAAAAGAGAGGCCCCGGACAATACTAGACGTATGATCTCCCTGGTGGACTACCTAAACAAAACGTGAACGCCTTCTCTGGTCCTATCTTTGGACGCGGAGAAGGTGCTCGATAGAATAGATTGGGACTTCATGTTTGAGGTTTTAGACCGATTAGGATTCCGGGGCCCATTTATACAGGCTATTAGGAGCATATATTCTCACCCCACAGCACATATCAGAGCGGCAGGCTACCAATCCAAACTTATTAACATACGAAACAGTACAAGACAAGGTTGTCCCCTGTCACCATTTCTGTTTGCGTTTTGCATAGAACCGCTGGCAGCAACAATCCATTTAGCCCCAGAGGTACATGGCGTCAAGATAGGGGGTGAAGAATTCAAAATATCTCTGTTTGCTGACGATGTCCTCCTTACCCTGACTAGACCGTTGACATCTCTCCCGTACTTATACCAAATACTTCAAGACTACTATGACATTTCAGGATATAAAATCAATCTAGATAAGAGCGAAGCACTACCTATCGCACTCCCAAACCATACAAAAAAATTAATTGACACTAACTTCGCATTTAAATGGGTAAAAGAGGCATTGAAATACCTAGGAATTAAAATATCAAGTGATATCACATAATTATATAAATTGAACTATGTTCCACTATACAAAACAATCAGGCAGGAGATAAAATCTTGGAAGGCCGGCGTTTTTTCGTGGTATGGTCGATTATCGGCCATTAAAATGAATACTCTCCCAAGACTTCTATACCTATTTAGGGCCTTACCAATTAAAATCCCTTTAGTAGAACTTAACAGACTACAGACTGACTTGATCGGCTTTATAAGGGGCAATAAGAAGGCTAGAATACCTTCCCAAACATTACTACACAATAGGCAACTGTGAGGGGTAGGAGTTCCAAATCTAATAAACTACTACCAGGCGGCGAGACTAGCACAGACTACTCTATTAGATAAGAAACCAAATGACCTTAGATGGGTACGAGTAGAGACACTGATGGCAGGCTATAAACACTCAGATGATATTCTTTGGGAGCAATCAGGGCATATTTCTAGAAAGCCACAGGCTTCTAAACTAACAGGAGAGATGATGGCGTTATGGAGTTCGCTATCTACCTCTAAACTACTACCAGGCGGCGAGACTAGCACAGACTACGCTATTAGGTAAGAAACCAAATGACCTTAGATGGGTACGAGTAGAGACACTGATGGCAGGCTATAAACACTCAGATGATATTCTTTGGGAGCAATCGGGGCATATTTCTAGAAAGCCACAGGCTTCTAAACTAACAGGAGAGATGATGGCGTTATGGAGTTCGCTATCTACCTCTCTACATTTACTACCGACAGACTCGCTGAAGAGACCAATTAGGACTCTTATGCACCAAGGCTTCCATGGACAGAGAGACCAATTAGGACTCTTATGCACCAAGGCTTCCATGGACAGATTGGAAAGTGGGAGAACAAAGGGCTTTACAGGGTGGCGGATTTCCAAAATAAAGGCAAAATAGCTACATTCCAACAACTACAAGAAAAAATACTACCAGAAAAGCTACATTGGTTTCTATACTTACAAATAGCATCAGCCATAACAAAAGCTATGCCACGCAACCCCAGACAACATCTGACAACACTAGAACGATACTCCAGCTAGAGTATTAGACACAAAAAACTTATTTTTCACATATACATCTCAATACAGATGGCTAAAAACATTTCTAAGACTCCATTAATGGAAAAATGGGAATTAGACACGAATAAGACTCAATCCAAAGAGGAATGGGAAGAAACCTTCTATTAGCGCTGCGGAATCTGTTGGCGCTCTACAAATAACCAATAATAATAATAATAATAATATACAGCAGGGAAGGGTCTAATCAGTGCAGACTTTAAAGAAAATTGTATTAAGACCACCTTCAGGTGGTATCTCACCCCAATAATCACATCGCACTATAATCAGAGGGGTAACAAAAATTGCTATAGAGGGTGTACAGAGACGGGGACATATATACACATGTGGTGGGAGTGCCCCCAGATACAACAGGTATGGTCTAAGCTATCCAAACTACTAAGTGAGGTTCTGTCCGAAAATATAAACTTGACAGTATCCCAGGCACTATTGAATGAATATACCAAACCCTTTAACAAAGCCATAAACACATTCATACGCACTCTATGCACAGCTACTAGGATATGCATGGCCAGATACTGGAAGACAGGGATTCCCACATGGGGAGAAATAATAGAGAAGATCAAAGCCACATATAAGATGTCTGAATCAGCCTCTTTCTCCAACATTGGTGTGTCCGGTCCACGGCTTCATCCTTACTTGTGGGATATTCTCTTCCCCTACAGGAAATGGCAAAGAGAGCACCCAGCAAGAGCTGTCCATATAGCCCCTCCTCTGGCTCCGCCCCCCAGTCATTCTCTTTGCCGCTCTGAACAAGTAGCATCTCCACGGGGATGGCTAAGAGTATGTGGTGTTAGTTGTAGTTTTTTATTCTCCTATCAAGAGTTTATTATTTTAAAATAGTGCCGGTTTGTACTATTTACCTTAAAACAGAAAAAGATGAAGAGTTCTGTTTAAAGAAGAGTACGATTTTAGCAGCAGTAACTAAAATCAATTGCTGTTCCCACGCAGGACTGTTGAGCCCAGAGAACTTCAGTTGGGGGGAACAGTTTGCAGACTTTTTCTGCTCAAGGTATGATCAGTCATATTTCTAACAAGACAGGTTAATGCTAGAAGACTGTCATTTTCTCTTTTAAGGGTGAGTAAGCCATTTTTCTTAGATAACAGATTAAGGCTTACAAATGGGATCCACACTGGTTGACATTATTGAGGGCTAAATCGATTGCTTTATTTCATATTTTAAGGGCATTTAGTGAACTTAAAAGCATTTGGGAACGTTTTTTTATAGCCTGGCACTTAGTTAGACGGCTATTTCAGACAGGAAGGCCCCTTCACTCTGGTATGCAGAGGAAGGAGGCCCCGTTTTTTTGCGCCTCAATTGCGCAGTTTTCTTCCATGGCAGTGCATGCAGCTTCATGTGAGGGGTCCTGCATCATCTAAAACGGACCTTAGAAGGTTTATTTCTTTGCTGAATATCTCTCAGGGAAGGTAAAGAGGTGCAGCAAGGCTGTGGCTGTGATTTTAGTGTGTTGAAATTGTCTTTTTAAACAAATAGTTCCGGTTTGCTCATTTTAAGGGTTAAAGTCTTGAAACTTGGGGTGCAATACTTTCAAGGCATTAGGACTCTGGGGTAAAAATTTTGTGAAAATCGGACATTGCCTTAATTGTTTTTCAATATATCAGAAATAAAGTGTGTCTGTTTATTATTTAAAGGGACAGTAACGCTTTTTTGTAAAAACGTTTTTATTGCATTATTAGCCTGCCAAATCCTGTCTAACATGTCTATACCTTCAGATGGCTTATGCTCTATGTGTATGAAAGCCAAGGTGGTTCCCCCAATTAATGTATGCGCAAATTGTGTCATAGCGTCCAAACAAAGTATGGACAGTACTACCACATTGAATAAGATTGCTCAAGATGATTCTTCTAATGAAGGTAGCAGGGATAGTTCTTCATCCTCTCCTTCTGTGTCAACACCAGTTTTGCCCGCGCAGGCGATATCTAGTTCATCTAGCGCGCCAATGCTTGTTACTATGCAACAATTAACAGCAGTAATGGATAATTCTATAGCAAATCTGTTATCCAAACTGCCATCCTACCCTAGAAAGCGCGACAGCTCAGTTTTAAATACAGAAGATGAGCAGGTTGGCGCTGAGGACAATTTATCAGTTATACCCTCACATCAATCTGAATTGGCGGTGAGGGAGGGCCTGTCTGAGGGGGAAATTTCTGATTCAGGGAAAGTTTCTCAGCAGGCAGACACTGATGTCATAACATTTAAATTTAAGTTAGAACATCTCCGCGCCCTGCTTAAGGAGGTCCTAACTACTCTTGATGACTGTGATTCTTTGGTAATTCCAGAGAAATTGTGCAAGATGGACAAATTCTTAGAGGTCCCAGTGCACGCTGATGCCTTTCCGATACCCAAGCGGGTGGCGGATATAGTGACTAAAGAGTGGGAAAAGCCAGGTATACCTTTTGTTCCACCTCCTATATTCAAGAAAATGTTCCCCATTGTTGACCCCAGAAGGGACGCATGGCAAACGGTTCCTAAGGTTGAGGGGGCAGTGTCAACGTTAGCTAAGCGCACAACTATTCCTATTGAGGACAGTTGCGCTTTTAAAGATCCTATGGATAAAAAATTGGAAGGATTGCTAAAAAAGATATTTGTTCAGCAAGGTTTCCTGCTTCAACCTATCTCGTGCATCATTCCTGTCACCACGGCAGCGTATTTTTGGTTCGAGGAACTAGAAAATTCGCTCCAGAAAGAGACTCCATATGATGAAGTCATGGACAGAATTCACGCACTAAAGTTGGCTAATTCCTTTATTTTGGATGCCGCTTTCCAATTGGCTAAGTTAGCGGCGAAAAATTCAGGGTTTGCAATAGTGGCGCGCAGAGCGCTTTGGCTAAAATCCTGGTCGGCAGATGTGTCGTCCAAGAATAAATTGCTTAATATTCCTTTCAAGGGGAAGACCCTTTTCGGGCCGGAATTGAAAGAGATTATTTCAGACATTACTGGTGGAAAGGGACATGCCCTCCCACAGGATAGGCCTTTCAAGGCTAAGAACAAATCTAATTTTCGTTCCTTTCGCAATTTCAGGAACGGACCGAATCCAAACTCTGCGGCCTCCAGACAAGAAGGCAACTCTTCCCAGCCTAAGCCAGCATGGAAACCATTTCAAGGCTGGAACAAGGGTAAACAGGCCAAGAAGCCTGCTGCTGCTACCAAGACAGCATGAAGGGGTAGCGCCCGATCCGGGACCGGATCTAGTAGGGGGCAGACTTTCTCTCTTTGCTCAGGCTTGGGCAAGAGATGTTCCGGATCCCTGGGCACTAGAAAGAGTCTCTCAGGGGTATCTTCTAGAGTTCAAAGAACTTCCTCCAAGGGGAAGGTTCCACGTGTCTCGCTTATCTTCAGACCAGATAAAGAGACAGGCATTCTTACATTGCGTAGGAGACCTATTAAAGATGGGAATGATATACCCAGTTCAAACAGCGGAACAAGGCCTGGGTTTTTACTCAAACCTGTTCGTAGTTCCCAAAAAAGAGGGAACCTTCAGACCAATTCTGGATATAAAAATTCTAAACAAATTCCTCAGAGTTCCATCTTTCAATATGGAAACCAATCGGACGATTTTACCAACAATCCCGGAGGGTCAATATATGACTACCGTGGATTTAAAGGATGCGTACCTGCATATTCCTATCCACAAGGATCATCATCAGTTCCTGAGGTTCGCCTTTCTGGACAAACATTATCAGTTCGTGGCTCTTCCATTCGGTTTAGCCACTGCTCCCAGAATTTTCACAAAGGTGCTAGGGTCCCTTCAAGCGGTGCTAAGGCCGAGGGGCATTGCTGTAGCACCTTACCTAGACGACATTCTAATCCAAGCGTCGTCCCTTTCCAAAGCAAGGGCTCATACAGACATTGTTTTAGCCTTTCTCAGGTCTCACGGGTGGAAGGTGAACGTAGAAAAGAGTTCCCTGTCCCCGTCCACAAGGGTTCCTTTTCTGGGAACAATAATAGATTCTGTAGAAATGAAAAATTTTCTGACAGAGGTCAGAAAGTTAAAGCTTCTAAATGCTTGTCAAGTTCTTCATTCTATTCCTCAGCCTTCCAAAGCTCAGTGCATGGAGGTAATAGGATTAATGGTTGCAGCAATGGACGTGGTTCCTTTTGCTCGAATTCATCTAAGACCATTGCAACTGTGCATGCTCAAACAGTGGAATGGGGATTATGCAGACTTGTCTCCCCAGATTCAAGAGGACCAGGTAACCAGAGACTCACTCCGCTGGTGGTTGACTCAGGATCACCTGTCTCAGGGAATGAGATTCCGCAGACCAGAGTGGGTCATTGTCACAACCGACGCCAGTCTCCTAGGCTGGGGCGCGGTCTGGGACTCCCTGAAAGCTCAGGGTCTATGGTCTCGGGAAGAGTCTCTTCTCCCGATAAACATTTTGGAATTAAGAGCGATATTCAATGCGCTCCTGGCTTGGCCTCGCTTAGCGAAGGCCAGATTCATAAGATTTCAGTCAGACAACATGACGACTGTAGCGTACATCAATCATCAGGGGGGAACAAAGAGTTCCTTGGCGATGAAAGAGGTATCCAAGATTATCAAATGGGCGGAGGATCACTCCTGCCACCTATCTGCAATTCACATCCCAGGAGTGGACAACTGGGAGGCGGATTATTTAAATCGTCAGACTTTCCATGCAGGGGAGTGGGAACTCCACCCGGAGGTCTTTGCCCAGTTAACTCAACTATGGGGCACTCCGGATATGGATCTGATGGCGTCTCGCCAGAACTCCAAGGTTCCTCGATACGGGTCCAGATCCAGGAATCCCAAGGCGACACTGGTGGATGCATTAGTGGCGCCTTGGTCGTTCAATCTAGCTTATGTGTTTCCACCATTCCCTCTCCTTCCCAGGCTTGTAGCCAGGATCAAACAGGAGAAGGCCTTGGTGATTCTAATAGCTCCTGCGTGGCCACGCAGGACTTGGTATGCAGACCTGGTGAATATGTCATCGGCTCCACCATGGAAGCTACCTTTGAGACAGGACCTTATAGTACAAGGTCCATTCGAACATCCAAATCTAGTCTCTCTGCAACTGACTGCTTGGAAATTTAACGCTTGATTCTATCTAAGCGTGGGTTTTCAGATCCAGTGATAGATACTTTGGTTCAAGCAAGAAAACCTGTAACTAGGAAAATTTACCATAAGATATGGCAAAAATATATCCGTTGGTGTGATTCCAAGGGATTCTCTTGGAGTAAAATTAAGATTCCTAGGATACTTTCCTTTCTCCAAGAGGGTTTGGATAAAGGTTTGTCAGCTAGTTCTTTAAAGGGGCAGATATCTGCTCTGTCCGTTTTGTTACACAAGCGTCTGGCAGCCGTGCCAGATGTACAGGCGTTAATTAGAATCAAGCCTGTCTACAGACCTATGACTCACCCTTGGAGTCTCAATTTAGTTCTTTCAGTTCTTCAAGGGGTTCCGTTTGAACCTTTACATTCCATAGATATTAAGTTACTATCTTGGAAAGTTTTTGGGTGCTATTTCTTCTGATAGAAGAGTTTCCGAATTATCTGCTTTGCAGTGTACTTCTCCCTATCTGGTATTCCATACAGATAAGGTAGTTTTACGTACTAAGCCTGGTTTTCTTCCAAAGGTGGTTTCCAACAAGAATATTAACCAGGAAATAGTTGTTCCTTCTCTGTGTCCGAATCCAGTTTCGAAGAAGGAACGTTTGTTACACAACTTAGATGTGGTCCGTGCTTTAAAATTCTATTTAGAAGCAACAAAGGATTTCAGACAGACATCATCCTTGTTTGTCGTTTATTCTGGTAAGAGGAGAGGGCAGAAAGCTACTGCTACCTCTCTTTCCTTTTGGCTGAAAAGCATCATCCGATTGGCTTATGAGACTGCCGGACGGCAGCCTCCTGAAAGAATTACGGCTCATTCTACTAGAGCTGTGGCTTCCACTTGGGCCTTCAAGAATGAGGCTTCTGTTGATCAGATCTGTAAGGCAGCGACTTGGTCTTCTCTGCACACTTTTGCCAAATTTTACAAATTCAATACTTATGCTTCGTCGGAGGCTGTTTTTGGGAGAAAGGTTTTGCAAGCCGTGGTGCCTTCTGTTTAGGTAACCTGATTTGCTCCCTCCCTTCATCCGTGTCCTAAAGCTTTGGTATTGGTTCCCACAAGTAAGGATGAAGCCGTGGACCGGACACACCAATGTTGGAGAAAACAGAATTTATGTTTACCTGATAAATTTCTTTCTCCAACGGTGTGTCCGGTCCACGGCCCGCCCTGGTTTTTTAATCAGGTTTGATAATTTTTTTTTCTTTATACACTACAGTCACCACGGCACCCTATGGTTTCTCCTTTTTTCTCCTAACCGTCGGTTGAATGACTGGGGGGCGGAACCAGAGGAGGGGCTATATGGACAGCTCTTGCTGGGTGCTCTCTTTGCCATTTCCTGTAGGGGAAGAGAATATCCCACAAGTAAGGATGAAGCCGTGGACCGGACACACCGTTGGAGAAAGAAATTTATCAGGTAAACATAAATTCTGTTTTTATACAAGCGAACCATGATCAGTTCTTGAAGATATGGAATTACTGGATTCTGAAGGGATATTAATGCATTACAGATAAAGAACTATAACACAGGCACTATAGAACATGGACATTAAATAAAAGTTACAAGGGGACATAAGACACTGACTGTTTATGAGAGACCCATGTATAGCTTGGGGGGGGGGGGACACTCCCTCCCTGGATCTACGGCAAGAGATTGGATGAGACAGGCAAGTTACAGTTAAAGTTTATGTTTTGTTGTTTAATATTTATTGTTATAATTTACAGTTGGGGGGATGATAGAAATCAGTATACGTAAAAGAGATTACTGTTAAATTCTATTGATTTTATATGTGATACACATTTAACGTAAGCGAATAGCATATCAATAAACAAATAGCATATTAATTATTAAACCTTAGTAAAATCTCAAGGCTACTAACTATATGTACTAGTGATGTACAACGAATGTATTGGTAGAAATTACTGAAGGAAGAAAATCACAGTTTTGAAAACACATAAAAGCACTGAAGATTACAAATATTAGTTTAAATTGATGTGAGATATACTGTATCGTTTAGTGCATTTATAAGCCTATTATTGAACCAGTAAGTAAGCGCAGTTGTTTTAGAAAGTGTTTTGGGGGGAAATGGGGTTTAATTTATATATTGGAGAGCTATAGAGGGAATGAGATGGTTGTAATGTTACAAAGATTTTTTTCTTCTTGAATGATATACACTCCTCTCTCTTTTGGAAGTTATAACGATATATGCGGACATACAGAAATACAGACTACTCTGGTTGAATCTGCGCTAAAATTTGAATTATCCCAGAAAGTCCTTATTTTTCAATTTTGACATCACATGAACTCAAGCCTACCAGGCAAGGAACTGAAGATCTCTTCCTGAGAGGTGGGAGGGGCAAGGGATCTTACCTGAATGAATAATATGTGATGTAATTTTTATATGATCTGCAATAAAAATAATTTCAACTAAAGTTTTGAAAGGAACGAAAAACATAATTTATGCTTACCTGATAAATTTATTTCTCTTGTAGTGTATCCAGTCCACGGATCATCCATTACTTATGGAATATATTCTCCTTCCCAAAAGGAAGCTGCAAGAGTCCACCCACAGCAAAGCTGCTATATAGCTCCTCCCCTAACTGCCATATTCAGTCATTCGACCGAAAACATGCAGAGAAAGGAAAAACCATAGGGTGCAGTGGTGACTGTAGTTCAAATGAAAAAATTACCTGCCTTAAAGTGACAGGGCGGGCCGTGGACTGGATACACTACAAGAGAAATACATTTATCAGGTAAGCATAAATTATGTTTTCTCTTGTTAAGTGTATCCAGTCCACGGATCATCTATTACTTATGGAATACCAATACCAAAGCTAAAGTACACGGATGATGGGAGGGACAAGGCAGGTACTTAAACGGAAGTTACCACTGCCTGTAAAAAACCCTTTCTCCCAAAAATAGCCTCCGAAGAAGCAAGGTAACAAATTTGTTAAATTTGAAAAGTATGAAGCGCAGACCAAGACTCCGTCTTGTAAATCTGTTCAACAGAAGCCACATTTAAAAAAGGCCCAAGTGAAAACCACAGCTCTAGTAGAATGAGCTGTAATCCCTTCAGGAGGCTGCTGTCCAGCAGTCTCATAAGCTAAATGAATTATGCTTTTTAACCAAAAAGACAGAGAGGCTGCTGAAGTCTTTTGACCTCTCCTCTGTCCAGAATAGACAACAAACAAGGTGAACGTTTGATGAAAACTGTAGTAGCTTGTAAGTAAAACTTTAAAGCACAAACCACGTCCAATATTGTGTAATAGACGTTCCTTCTTTGAGGAAGGATTAGGATACAAGCATGGAACAACTATCTCTTGAGTGATGTACTTGTTAGATACCACCTTAGGAAAAAACCCAGGTTGGTACGCAGGACTACCTTATCCGTACGAAGGACCAGATAAGGAGAATCACATTGTAACACAGATAACTTGGAGACTCTACGAGTCGAGGAATTAGCTACCCAAAAGGAACTTTCCAAGATAAAGATTGATATCTATGGAACAAAAAAGGTTCAAACGGAACTTCTTGAAGAACCTTAAGAATCAGGTTTAAGCTCCATGGCGGAGCAACAGTTTTAAACACAGGCTTGGATCTAACCAAAGCCTGACCAAATGCCTGAACGTCTAGAATACCTGCCAGACGCTTGTGCAAAAAAATAGACAGAGTAAAAATCTGTCCACTTTTAAGGAATTAGCTGACAACCCTTTTCTCAAAAACATCTTGGAGAAAAGATAATATCCTGGGAATCCAGACTTTACTCCATGAGTAACCCTTGGATTCATAACAATCAGATATTTACACCATATCTATGTTCAATTTTCCTAGAGACAGGCTTTCATGTCTGTATTAAGGTATCAATGACTGACTCGGAGAAGCCATGCTTTGATAACATCAAGCGTTCAGTCTCCAGGCAGTCCATCTCAGATTGATTCTATTTAGATGGTTGAAAGGACCCTGAGGTAGAGGGACCTGTCTCAGAAGCAGAGACTGTGATGGAAAGGATGACATGTCCACCAGATCTGCATACCAGGTCCTGCGTGGCTACGCAGGCGCTGTCAAAAACACCAAAGCCCTCTCCTGCTTGGTCTTGACCTCCGGAGGAAATCCCACTCCCCCGGAAGAAAAGTCTGACGACTTAGAAAATCCACCTCCCAGTTCTCAACACCTGGGATATGGATAGCTGATAGACAAGAGTGAGTCTCTGTCCAGTGAATTATTGTAAGACTTCTAACATCGCTAGGGAACTTCTGTTCCCCCTTGATGGCTGATGTAAGCCACAGTCGTGTATATTGTCCGACTGAGTATGATGTACCTCAGAGTTGCTAACTGAGGCCAAGTCTGAAGAGCATGGAATATCACTCCCAGTTCCAGAATATTTATTAGAAGGAGGGTCTCCTCCTAAGTCCACTATCCCTGAGCCTTCAGGGAGTTCCAGACTGCATCCCAACCTAAAAGGCTGGCATCTATTGTAACAATTGTCCCATCGGACCTGCGGAAGGTCATACCCTTGGACAGATGGACCCAACATAGTCACCATAGAAGAGAATCTCTGGTCTCTTGGTCCAGGTTTAACAGGGGGACAAATCTGTGTAATCCTTGTTCCTCTGACTGAGCATGCATAGTTGCAGTGGTCTGAAATGTAGACGTGCAAACGGTACTATGTCCCTTGCCGCTACCATTAAGCCAATTTCATTCATGTACTGAACAACCGAAGGGCGCGGATGGGATGAAAAAAACACGGCAGAAATTTAGAAACTTTGACAACCTGGACTCCGTCAGGTAAATTTTCATTTCTACAGAATCTATCAGAGTCCCTAGGAGGGAAACCCTTGAGATTGGGGATAGAGAACTCTTTCCTTGTTCACTTTCCACCCATGTGATCTCAGAAATGCCAGTACTACGTCCGTATGAGACTGGGCAATTTGGATGTTTGACGCCTGTATCAGGATGTCGTCTAAATAAGGGGCCACTTCTATGCCCCGACCGCCAAAGCGACCCCAGAACCTCCATAAAGATTCTTGGGGCTGTAGATATCCCAAAGGAAAGAGCTACAAACTGGTAATGCCTGTCTAGAAAGGCAAACCTGAAAAACGATGGTGATCTTTATGCATCACAATGTGAGGATAAGCATCCTTCAAATCCATTGTAGTCCTCTATTGACTCTCCTGGATCATAGTTAAGATGGTACGAATAGTTTCCATCTTAAATGACGGAATTCTGAGGAATTTGTTTAAGATCTTTAGATCCAAAATAGGTCTGAAGGTTCCCTCTCCTTGGGAACCACAAACAGATTTGAGTAAAAACTCTGTCCCTGTTCCTCTCTTGGAACTGGATGGATCTCGTACACAATGTAAGAATGCCTCCTTCTTTATCTGGTTTGCAGATAATTGTGAAAGGCGAAATCTCCCCTTTTTTTGGGGGGGAATCTTTGAAATCCAGAAGATATCTCTGGGATATAAATTCCAATGCCTAGGGATCCTGGGCATCTCTTGCCCACACCTGGGCGAAGAATGAAAGTCTGCCCCCTATAGGATCCGTTACCGGATAGGGGTCCGTTCCTTCATGCTGCCTTAGAGGCAGCAGCAGGCTCCTTGGCCTGCTTATCTTTGTTCCAGGTCCGATTGTCTCCAGACCGCCTTGGACTGAGCAAAAATTCCCTCTTGTTTTGCCTTAGAGGAAGAGGATGCCACACCTGCCCTGAAGTTTTTAAAAGGCACGAAAATTAGACCTTTTTTTTTTTTTTTTTTTGGCCCTTGATTTGGACCTATCCTGAGGAAGGGCATGACCTTTTCCTCCAGTGATATAAGCAATAATCTCCTTCAAACCAGGCCCGAATAGGGTCTGCCCCTTGAAGGGAAGTTAAGTAGCTTATTTATTAAAGTCACGACAGCTGACCATGATATAAGCCATAGCGCTCTGCGCGCCAGTATAGTAAAAAACAGAATTCTTACCCGTTAGTCTAGTCAAATGAACAAGGCATCAGAAAACAAAGGAATTGGCTAGCATAAGCTTGTCAAATATATTCATCCAATGGAGTCGCTTAACTGTAAAGCCTCATCAAGAGACTCAACTCAGAACGCCGCAGCAGCAGTGACAGAAGCAATGTATGCAAGGGGCTGCAGGATAAAACCCCGTTGAATAAACATTTTTTATCCATTGGATCTAAAAAGCACAACTGTCCTCGTCAGAGGTAGTGGTACGCTTAGCTAGAGTAGAAACTCTTCTCTCCACCTTAGGAACTGTCTGCCAGAAGTCCCGTGTGGTGGTAACTATTAGAAAACATTCTTCTAAAAAATAGGAGGGGAAGAGAACGGCACACCAGGTCTTTCCCATTCCTTATTAAAAATTTTTTAGTAAACCTCTTTAGGTATTGGAAAAACATCAGTACACACCGGCACTGCATATTATTTATCCAGTCTACACAATTTCTCTGGCCCTGCGATTGTACACATTCATTCAGAGCAGCCAAAGCCTCCCTGAGCAACAAGTGGAGGTTCTCAAGCATAAATTTTAAATGTAGAAATATCAGAATCAGGTTAAATCATCTTCCCTGAGTCAAAAAAAAAAAAAAATCACCCACAGACTAAGCATATTGTGAGGTAGTATCATACATGGTTCTAAAAGCGTCTGTATGCTCTGTATCTACCCCCAGAGCTAACTGCTTTCCTTTAATTTCAGGTAGTCTGACTAATACTGCTGCCAGAATATTATTCACCACCTTTGCCATGTCTTGTAAAATAAACGCTATGGGCGCCCTTGATGTACTTGGCGCCATTTCAGCGTGAGTCCCTGAAGCGGGAGTCGAAGGGTCTGACACGTGGGGAGAGTTAGTCGGCATAACTTTCCCCTCGACAGAATCCCCTGGTAAAAGAAACGCTATGGGTGCCCTTGATGTACTTGGCGCCATTTGAGCGTGAGTCCCTAAAGCGGGAGTCAAAAGGTCTGACACGTGGGGAGAGTTAGTCGGCATAACTACCCCCACGACAGAATCCTCTGGTGATAATGTTTTTAAAGACAAAAAATGATCTTTATTGTTTAACATGAAATCAGTACATCTGGTACACATTCTAAGATGGGGTTCCACCATGGCTTTAAAACATAATGAACACAGAGCTTCCTCTATGTCAGACATGTTAGAACAGACTAATAATGAGACTAGTAAGCTTGGAAAACACTTTAAACCAAGTTAACAAGCAAATATATAAAACGTTACTGTGCCTTTAAGAGAAACAAATTTTGTCAAAATTTGAAAAACAGTGAAAAAAAAAAGGCAGTAAAACAAACAAAATTTTTACAGTACATGTAATAAGGTAACAGAGCATTGCACCCACTTGCAAATGGATGATTAACCCCTTAATGCAAAAAACAGATAAAAAAAACGACATAGACGTTTTTAAAAACAGACACAACAAACTGCCACAGCCAACAGTGGGAAGCTTCAGTTAACTGTTTCTATGCAAAATTTAAGCCAGCCATGTGGAAAAAACTTAGGCCCCAATAAGTTTTATCACCAAACATATGTTAAAAAACGATTAAACATGCCAGCAAACGTTTTAAAACACATTTTTACAAGAGTATGTATCTCTATTAATAAGCCTGATACCAGTCGCTTTTACTGCATTTAAGGCTATACCAACATTACAGTGTTATCACCAATGTACGTTAAAAAACGATTAAACATGCCAGCAAACGTTTTAAAACACATTTTTATAAGAGTATGTATCTCTATTAATAAGCCTGATACCAGTCGCTATCGCTGCATTTAAGGCTTTACTTACATTACTTCGGTATCAGCAGTATTTTCTTAGTCAATTCCATTCCTAGAAAAATATTTTACTGCACATACCTTATCTGCAGGAAAACCTGCACGCCATTCCCCCTCTGAAGTACCTCACTCCTCAGAATGTGTGAGAACAGCAAATGGATCTTAGTTACGTCTGCTAAGATCATAGAAAAACGCAGGCAGATTCTTCTTCCAAATACTGCCTGAGATAAACAGCACACTCCGGTGCCATTTAAAAATAACAAACTTTTGATTGAAGAATAAACTAAGTAGAAAGCACCACAGACTCTCACGACCTCCTATCTATGTTGAGGCTTGCAAGAGAATGACTGAATATGGCAGTTAGGGGAGGAGCTATATAGCAGCTTTGCTGTGGGTGGACTCTTGCAGCTTCCTGTTGGGAAGGAGAATATATTCCATAAGTAATGGATGATCCGTGGACTGGATACACTTAACAAGAGAAATTAGAATTCTGGCATTCCCTAGGTCTTTTCTTCTTGTCCTGAGGTGGAAAAGGTCACCTTCCACCAGTAATCTCGGAGATGATCTCTGCCAGACCAGGACCAAATAAAGTCTTACCCTTATAAGGTATAGACAAAAGTTTGGACTTGGAAGTTACATCAGCCGACCAAGATTTTAACCACAGAACTCTGCGAGCTAGAGCAGCGAAGCTAGACATCTTGGCTCCAAGTCTAATCACTTATTGCATGTTGGCATCACAGATAAAAGTATTGGACAATTTGAGAGCCCTGGTCCCATCTTGGATCTCCTCTATAGAAGTCTCTTCTGAGATCAGCTCAGATAAGGCATCACACCAATAAGATGTCGCTCCCGCAACCGTAGCAATACTTGCAGCAGGTTGCCACTGTAATTCCCTGTTGAATGTACATCTTCTTTAAGTAAGCTTCCAGCTTCTTATCCATGGGATCCTTAAAAGTACAACTATCCTCTATAGGAATAGCAGTTCTTTTAGCTAGAGTAGAGATGGCTCCTTCTACTTTTGGCACAGTGTGCCACGAGTCCCGAATGGAGTCGGCAACAGGAAACATCTTGAACACGCCACCCTGCATAAACTGGGTTACCCGCATGTGAAGAAGTATGAATTGGTAGGGAACTTGCCTCTCGGTCCCGAGCCCGAGGAACAAGGTGCTCTAAAATGGCATACGGAACATGTGTCAACGAGGCCAGTCCGGATTTGTCACAGAATCTGAAATCAAAATAGTCTCAGTATCAGAATCCTCCGTAACTGAATCAGAAATTAGCACAGTCTCAGCATCAGAATCCTCCATAACTGGTAGAGGTTATATAAATATGGCCTAAAGTAGTAAAACAAAAACGGCCCCCGACACCCACAATGGTTGGGGCACTCACCACCTCCTATGACCAGAGCCCTGCGGACTAGAATATTTCCTTCGCCAAACGGTCGGAAATGGAAAACGGAACGTAACCACGCCAGACTTAAGATTAACCGTACAGTCCAAAAAAGCGCGCCCAACCAAAAGGCTGCGTCACTTCGAAAGTCCTCAATGTTCCAAACCACGAGCGCATAAAAATCACACATAAGCAGGTTGAATCACATAACAAACATGATTATAAACCCCCCTGTTCAATAACCCCCCTCAGGAGATATTAACCCTTGATTCCAAGATACTAAAAGAGACTCACTGAGGCCCTTATGACATTAGTTAGACCCGCAATGTGGTAGCCTCTCAGGAAAACATTCACATTACAGTACATGGACGAATAAAGTAAAATGAAATGATCTTACCGGAATTACGCCGTAGAACAGAAACACAGCCTTTCAAGTGTGACGGATAGTAGCATCGCCTCCACCATGGACTTGAGAGAAAAAAGCAGGCAGTTGAGCGAAGTTAGACAACGCTGATTGCTTGAGGATCTGTTAACATGTCGGGATAGTTTCGCAGAAATGCTCTCCCTGCATCTCTGGACTCTAACTTTGATACAAGCCCTTTACTGAGAGACTGACAGGACTACTTAAAACTCCTGTCCTATGCCAAAGAGTACTACCCTCCATAAGAGACAAAAGAAACTTCTGACACTTCTCTGCCAACCTCCTGGGACGAAAGGCAAAGAATGACTGGGGGATGAAGGGAGTGGGAGGAGTATTTAAGCCTTTGGCTGGGGTGTCTTCGCCTCCTTCTGGTGGCCAGGTTCTTATTTCCCAAAAGTAATGAATGCAGCTGGGGACTCTTTCCATTTAAGAAGAAAAAGGAATCCCTGACATCCCATTTCTGAGCTATAATCTCAGACATTTTGTCTGGAACAAGAAAAACTTTCACTGATGAGGGAGCATCATGAACTCTATAAAGTTTAGTAGACTTTTTAGAGTTGACAACGACAGAAGGTTCGGAATCATCCAAAGTAGCTAGAACCTCCATCAGAAGCAAACGGAGGTGTTCAAGTTTAAATCTGAAATCAACTTCTTCAGATTCTATAGCATTTTCCCCCATCATGTTAGAGTCTGAGATCTCACCTTCAGAAGCTACTAAAGTATCCTCCTCATAAGACATTTTGGAAAGGTTGACCAACGCAGATTTAGGGGGGTCAGGTACCTTACTAGTAGAAATATTTTTAGATTTCCTTTAACATTTACCCGAAAAAGGGAAAGCAGATAATGCTGCAGACACTGCAGAAATTATCTGTGCAGCAAAATGTCATGGTAAAAAAAAAAAAACAGGAGGTTGAGAGGAACCGCAAGGCACTGTATGTGAAACTATTAAGGCTTGGGACGTTTGAGGAGAAAGCTGAGGCATATCATAAACAGCATTATTCTGAGAGACATATGGCTCGGAAGGGATTAATTTATCCTTAAATTTTAAAGTTTTAGATAAGCATGTGAAGCAAAATTGCACAGGGGGCACAACCTGAGCGTCCAAGCAAAGCAAACATTTGTCAAATGAAACAGATGCATTTTGTTCAGTGTCCATAATTTTAATAACTTTATGTATATAGTGAAGACAAAGTGATCCGCCACAAACATGGAAAATTAGCATCACAAGACAGGGTCATATCACATGTAAGATTCAATATGGCTCACATTATTACAGAACATTAGGAACTCAGGTTCATCTTACTGAAACGGAGAACCAGATCGTCCACACAATTTTCTTTTTTTCCAAAAACATTGGACTAAACAAAACAAAAACAATAAAAACAATAGTTATACAAATAATAATACGAACTACAAAAAATAAAAAAAAATAAAAAGTCACTGAAACTTACCCGAGCCCCCTGGCTCGCCCCCGCAGACCTGACGGCTCAAAAATTTGGAGACTCTACAAGTGCATGGATTCCCTGTATATATCTTAATAAGTATGTTGGCACCATTTACCTCTAAGATTCTCATCAATATGTAAAGGCTATTTTTGAAGGGGCGGATAACACTGTCTCTAACTCTAGGCGATAAAAATAGGAGGTAAGCCTCCCATTTATGGAAAAACCTCCTAGCTCTTTTCTCTGGGTCCCCCTTTGTATCTGCTTGCTCAATCAGAATTTGAGTGTGTATTTTACTAAGTAATTGCTTAAAGAGGGGTGTTCTGTTGCTGGCCCAGCCCGCCAAGATGGTCGTCCTTGCAAGCATAAGAACAGTGGTGATAAAAATGTCAAACATGTAAACTCTATCCTTAGGTATCAAAAATATTGCGTGTTGTGCCGTGAGCTGTACCTGTTGATTTGTCACTTTTGCTAACCAATGAAAAACTGTGAACCAGAATCTCTTCAGCTTAGGACAGTCCCATAGTAAATGGGTCCAATCTGGGGATGGATACCTGCACTTATTATAAATATTTTCCGCCCCCGGAACCCACCTAGAACGGAGGCCGGGTGTAATATAAGCCTGGTGAATAAGCTTCATGTGGGTTTCTCTTAAATTAGCAGAAATTGTACTAACATGTACTTTCTCGAGACTGCTCCTAATAAGGTCAGAATCTACTAACAGGTCCCTGTGGTTTGACCATTTCACAACAATTCCCTGCACCACAGGGTCTTCCCTATGTAACAGATTATATGTGTTCTATATCTTATAAGAGCCTTGTTTAGCCAGGACACACAATTTGTCTATGTTAGTGGGCTCATCAGTCAAGAGTTTATCTGAAATCAGTTTATATAGATAATGTCGGCACTGAAAATACGCAAACCTATGTGTCCCAGGGAGGTCATGTAGATTCTGTAACTCAGAGAAGGGCGTAATGTCCAACGTGAGTGGGTTAAAAAGCTGATGATGCCATGTGGCAAAAACTTCAGTCGTATACCCAGGGAGAAACTGTAAATTGCCCTGAATCGGCAAATATTTAGTCACTAAGTGTTGTGTGTCCCAAAATTTGCAAATTTTGGACCATGCCCTCAGAGGATCTCTGAACAGTATATGCGATTGTATGTATGAAGGTAGAAAGTGAAGAGGTGAATGGGGCAGAAATGCCAAATGTATTGGCCTAATAAGACTAGTCTCTAGCTCAGGGACGGTGAAGTGGTCATTCCCTACTAGCCAATCCAAAACCAATTTAGATAGAGTAGACCAGTGATACCAGATAATATTCGGAAGGCGAAGCCCCCCCCCCCCCCCGACGGCATGAATAAGTAGTTCTTACTCATTCTGTGCTTTTTCCCCTGCCAGATGAAATGACCTAAGGATGCTTGGAGAGACTCAACGTCCCTACGTGTCAAAAGAAGGGGCAACATCTGTAAAGGGTAGAGGAGCTTGGGCAAAGCGATCATTTTAAACAGCTGAACCCTCCCTGAGAGGGAGAGAGGGAGCCTCGTCCAATTGGACAGCAATTGCTTAATATAGACGACAACCCCTGTAAGATTGAGAGGGTATATTTTAGTGGGGTCAATGTACAAGTAGATCCCTAGATATTTAACCAGACCCTCTGTAGTCTTAAGACCTATATCTGACAGTGTATTGCTACCAGAGTTTTTTAGCCATGTGACCTTGTCGATATTAATTTTATACCTTGTAAAGGACTCAAATTGTCTGATAGTATCCAAAAGAGGTTGAAGGCTGACCTAAGGGTCGCCCACAAACAGCAAGTCGTCTGCATATAATGAGAGGTGGTATTTATGCCCAAGAATGTCAAGGCCTGAACAATGCTGTCTAATGTAGGCTGCTAGGGGCTCTATGGCAAGATCGAACAATAGAGGGGAAAGGGGACAGCCCTGCCTAGTGCCTCTCTGGAGTGTGAAGGAGGGGGAAAGCCCCCCATTAATCATAAGAGAAGCCATAGAAGTTTGATATAGTCTACAGAGAAAGTCAGCAAAGCACCCAGAAATCCCAAATTGGGCTAAAGAAGCGTGCAAGTGGTCCCACTCTATCCTATCAAACGCCTTTTCGGCGTCAAGCGCCAAAAGGCATGCATCCGGTAAGCTGGAGGGGTTCGGCGAGTTCGCATTGTACCAATAATAAGACATAATGGCTAGTGCTTTCCTAATATTAATTGTTGATGACCTACCCTTGACAAAACCTGTCTGGTCCAGGTGTACAATAGATGGCAAAACTTTCGCCAGTCAGTCAGCCAAAATCTTGGTTAATAGTTTGTAGTCTCCGTTGAGAAGGGAGATTGGTCGATATGAAGAAGTCTTGGTGTGATCCCTATCTGGCTTGGGGATTAGACAGATATTCGCCTCTGAAAAAACAGAATTTATGTTTACCTGATAAATTACTTTCTCCAACGGTGTGTCCGGTCCACGGCGTCATCCTTACTTGTGGGATATTCTCTTCCCCAACAGGAAATGGCAAAGAGCCCAGCAAAGCTGGTCACATGATCCCTCCTAGGCTCCGCCTACCCCAGTCATTCGACCGACGTTAAGGAGGAATATTTGCATAGGAGAAACCATATGGTACCGTGGTGACTGTAGTTAAAGAAAATAAATTATCAGACCTGATTAAAAAAACCAGGGCGGGCCGTGGACCGGACACACCGTTGGAGAAAGTAATTTATCAGGTAAACATAAATTCTGTTTTCTCCAACATAGGTGTGTCCGGTCCACGGCGTCATCCTTACTTGTGGGAACCAATACCAAAGCTTTAGGACACGGATGAAGGGAGGGAGCAAATCAGGTCACCTAAATGGAAGGCACCACGGCTTGCAAAACCTTTCTCCCAAAAATAGCCTCAGAAGAAGCAAAAGTATCAAACTTGTAAAATTTGGTAAAAGTGTGCAGTGAAGACCAAGTCGCTGCCCTACATATCTGATCAACAGAAGCCTCGTTCTTGAAGGCCCATGTGGAAGCCACAGCCCTAGTGGAATGAGCCGTGATTCTTTCGGGAGGCTGCCGTCCGGCAGTCTCGTAAGCCAATCTGATGATGCTTTTAATCCAAAAAGAGAGAGAGGTAGAAGTTGCTTTTTGACCTCTCCTTTTACCGGAATAAACAACAAACAAGGAAGATGTTTGTCTAAAATCCTTTGTAGCATCTAAATAGAATTTTAGAGCGCGAACAACATCCAAATTGTGCAACAAACGTTCCTTCTTTGAAACTGGTTTCGGACACAGAGAAGGTACGATAATCTCCTGGTTAATGTTTTTGTTAGAAACAACTTTTGGAAGAAAACCAGGTTTAGTACGTAAAACCACCTTATCTGCATGGAACACCAGATAAGGAGGAGAACACTGCAGAGCAGATAATTCTGAAACTCTTCTAGCAGAAGAAATTGCAACTAAAAACAAAACTTTCCAAGATAATAACTTAATATCAACGGAATGTAAGGGTTCAAACGGAACCCCCTGAAGAACTGAAAGAACTAAGTTGAGACTCCAAGGAGGAGTCAAAGGTTTGTAAACAGGCTTAATTCTAACCAGAGCCTGAACAAAGGCTTGAACATCTGGCACAGCTGCCAGCTTTTTGTGAAGTAACACAGACAAGGCAGAAATCTGTCCCTTCAGGGAACTAGCAGATAATCCTTTTTCCAATCCTTCTTGAAGGAAGGATAGAATCTTAGGAATCTTAACCTTGTCCCAAGGGAATCCTTTAGATTCACACCAACAGATATATTTTTTCCAAATTTTGTGGTAAATCTTTCTAGTTACAGGCTTTCTGGCCTGAACAAGAGTATCGATAACAGAATCTGAGAACCCTCGCTTCGATAAGATCAAGCGTTCAATCTCCAAGCAGTCAGCTGGAGTGAAACCAGATTCGGATGTTCGAACGGACCCTGAACAAGAAGGTCTCGTCTCAAAGGTAGCTTCCAAGGTGGAGCCGATGACATATTCACCAGATCTGCATACCAAGTCCTGCGTGGCCACGCAGGAGCTATCAAGATCACCGACGCCCTCTCCTGATTGATCCTGGCTACCAGCCTGGGGATGAGAGGAAACGGCGGGAACACATAAGCTAGTTTGAAGGTCCAAGGTGCTACTAGTGCATCCACTAGAGCCGCCTTGGGATCCCTGGATCTGGACCCGTAGCAAGGAACTTTGAAGTTCTGACGAGAGGCCATCAGATCCATGTCTGGAATGCCCCACAGCTGAGTGACTTGGGCAAAGATTTCCGGATGGAGTTCCCACTCCCCCGGATGCAATGTCTGACGACTCAGAAAATCCGCTTCCCAATTTTCCACTCATAGAATGATTTTGGTCACTTCTTCCATCGCTAGGGAACTCCTTGTTCCCCCCTGATGGTTGATGTACGCAACAGTTGTCATGTTGTCTGATTGAAACCGTATGAACTTGGCCCTCGCTAGCTGAGGCCAAGCCTTGAGAGCATTGAATATCGCTCTCAGTTCCAGAATATTTATCGGTAGAAGAGATTCTTCCCGAGACCAAAGACCCTGAGCTTTCAGGGATCCCCAGACCGCGCCCCAGCCCATCAGACTGGCGTCGGTCGTGACGATGACCCACTCCGGTCTGCGGAATGTCATCCCTTGTGACAGGTTGTCCAGGGACAGCCACCAACGGAGTGAGTCTCTGGTCCTCTGATTTACTTGTATCTTCGGAGACAAGTCTGTATAGTCCCCATTCCACTGACTGAGCATGCACAGTTGTAATGGTCTTAGATGAATGCGCGCAAAAGGAACTATGTCCATTGCCGCTACCATCAAACCGATCACTTCCATGCACTGCGCTATGGAAGGAAGAGGAACGGAATGAAGTATCCGACAAGAGTCTAGAAGTTTTGTTTTTCTGGCCTCTGTCAGAAAAATCCTCATTTCTAAGGAGTCTATTATTGTTCCCAAGAAGGGAACCCTTGTTGACGGAGATAGAGAACTCTTTTCCACGTTCACTTTCCATCCGTGAGATCTGAGAAAGGCCAGGACAATGTCCGTGTGAGCCTTTGCTTGAGGAAGGGACGACGCTTGAATCAGAATGTCGTCCAAGTAAGGTACTACAGCAATGCCCCTTGGTCTTAGCACAGCTAGAAGGGACCCTAGTACCTTTGTGAAAATCCTTGGAGCAGTGGCTAATCCGAAAGGAAGCGCCACGAACTGGTAATGCTTGTCCAGGAATGCGAACCTTAGGAACCGATGATGTTCCTTGTGGATAGGAATATGTAGATACGCATCCTTTAAATCCACTGTGGTCATGAATTGACCTTCCTGGATGGAAGGAAGAATAGTTCGAATGGTTTCCATCTTGAACGATGGAACCTTGAGAAACTTGTTTAAGATCTTGAGATCTAAGATTGGTCTGAACGTTCCCT
Source organism: Bombina bombina (assembly GCF_027579735.1). Lineage (NCBI taxonomy): Eukaryota > Metazoa > Chordata > Amphibia > Anura > Bombinatoridae > Bombina > Bombina bombina. Next base: position 976,629,536 of record NC_069503.1, read on the forward strand.
CTTTTTTGGGAACTATGAACAGATTGGAGTAGAACCCCATCCCTTGTTCTCTTAATGGAACAGGATGAATCACTCCCATTTTTAACAGGTCTTCTACACAATGTAAGAATGCCTGTCTTTTTATGTGGTCTGAAGACAACTGAGACCTGTGGAACCTCCCCCTTGGGGGAAGCCCCTTGAATTCCAGAAGATAACCTTGGGAGACTATTTCTAGCGCCCAAGGATCCAGAACATCTCTTGCCCAAGCCTGAGCGAAGAGAGAGAGTCTGCCCCCCACCAGATCCGGTCCCGGATCGGGGGCCAACATTTCATGCTGTCTTGGTAGCAGTGGCAGGTTTCTTGGCCTGCTTTCCCTTGTTCCAGCCTTGCATTGGTCTCCAAGCTGGCTTGGCTTGAGAAGTATTACCCTCTTGCTTAGAGGACGTAGCACTTTGGGCTGGTCCATTTCTACGAAAGGGACGAAAATTAGGTTTATTTTTTGCCTTGAAAGGCCGATCCTGAGGAAGGGCGTGGCCCTTACCCCCAGTGATATCAGAGATAATCTCTTTCAAGTCAGGGCCAAACAGCGTTTTCCCCTTGAAAGGAATGTTAAGTAGCTTGTTCTTGGAAGACGCATCAGCTGACCAAGATTTCAACCAAAGCGCTCTGCGCGCCACAATAGCAAACCCAGAATTCTTAGCCGCTAACCTAGCCAATTGCAAAGTGGCGTCTAGGGTGAAAGAATTAGCCAATTTGAGAGCATTGATTCTGTCCATAATCTCCTCATAAGGAGGAGAATCACTATCGACCGCCTTTATCAGCTCATCGAACCAGAAACATGCGGCTGTAGCTACAGGGACAATGCATGAAATTGGTTGTAGAAGGTAACCCTGCTGAACAAACATCTTTTTAAGTAAACCTTCTAATTTTTTATCCATAGGATCTTTGAAAGCACAACTATCCTCTATGGGTATAGTGGTGCGTTTGTTTAAAGTGGAAACCGCTCCCTCGACCTTGGGGACTGTCTGCCATAAGTCCTTTCTGGGGTCGACCATAGGAAACAATTTTTTAAATATGGGGGGAGGGACGAAAGGAATACCGGGCCTTTCCCATTCTTTATTAACAATGTCCGCCACCCGCTTGGGTATAGGAAAAGCTTCTGGGAGCCCCGGGACCTCTAGGAACTTGTCCATTTTACATAGTTTCTCTGGGATGACCAACTTGTCACAATCATCCAGAGTGGATAATACCTCCTTAAGCAGAATGCGGAGATGTTCCAACTTAAATTTAAACGTAATCACATCAGGTTCAGCTTGTTGAGAAATGTTCCCTGAATCAGTAATTTCTCCCTCAGACAAAACCTCCCTGGCCCCATCAGACTGGGTTAGGGGCCCTTCAGAACCATTATTATCAGCGTCGTCATGCTCTTCAGTATCTAAAACAGAGCAGTCGCGCTTACGCTGATAAGTGTTCATTTTGGCTAAAATGTTTTTGACAGAATTATCCATTACAGCCGTTAATTGTTGCATAGTAAGGAGTATTGGCGCGCTAGATGTACTAGGGGCCTCCTGAGTGGGCAAGACTCGTGTAGACGAAGGAGGGAATGATGCAGTACCATGCTTACTCCCCTCACTTGAGGAATCATCTTGGGCATCATTGTCATTGTCACATAAATCACATTTATTTAAATGAATGGGAATTCTGGCTTCCCCACATTCAGAACACAGTCTATCTGGTAGTTCAGACATGTTAAACAGGCATAAACTTGATAACAAAGTACAAAAAACGTTTTAAAATAAAACCGTTACTGTCACTTTAAATTTTAAACTGAACACACTTTATTACTGCAATTGCGAAAAAACATGAAGGAATTGTTCAAAATTCACCAAATTTTCACCACAGTGTCTTAAAGCCTTAAAAGTATTGCACACCAAATTTGGAAGCTTTAACCCTTAAAATAACGGGACCGGAGCCGTTTTTAACTTTAACCCCTTTACAGTCCCTGGTATCTGCTTTGCTGAGACCCAACCAAGCCCAAAGGGGAATACGATACCAAATGACGCCTTCAGAAAGTCTTTTCTAAGTATCAGAGCTCCTCTCACATGCGACTGCATGTCATGCCTCTCAAAAACAAGTGCGCAACACCGGCGCGAAAATGAGGCTCTGCCTATGATTTGGGAAAGCCCCTAAAGAATAAGGTGTCTAAAACAGTGCCTGCCGATATTATTATATCAAAATACCCAGAATAAATGATTCCTCAAGGCTAAATATGTGTTAATAATGAATCGATTTAGCCCAGAAAAAGTCTACAGTCTTAATAAGCCCTTGTGAAGCCCTTATTTACGATCTTAATAAACATGGCTTACCGGATCCCATAGGGAAAATGACAGCTTCCAGCATTACATCGTCTTGTTAGAATGTGTCATACCTCAAGCAGCAAGAGACTGCTCACTGTTCCCCCAACTGAAGTTAATTGCTCTCAACAGTCCTGTGTGGAACAGCCATGGATTTTAGTGACGGTTGCTAAAATCATTTTCCTCATACAAACAGAAATCTTCATCTCTTTTCTGTTACTGAGTAAATAGTACATACCAGCACTATTTCAAAATAACAAACTCTTGATTGAATAATAAAAACTACAGTTAAACACTAAAAAACTCTAAGCCATCTCCGTGGAGATGTTGCCTGTACAACGGCAAAGAGAATGACTGGGGTAGGCGGAGCCTAGGAGGGATCATGTGACCAGCTTTGCTGGGCTCTTTGCCATTTCCTGTTGGGGAAGAGAATATCCCACAAGTAAGGATGACGCCGTGGACCGGACACACCTATGTTGGAGAAACGTTGGTCCATCTGTGAGGTACCCTTCAGATACTCCGAAAATAAGGAGGTCAGGGTGGGAGCTATCTCCTCTCTCAGGAGTTTAAAATATTCAGAGGGCAGTCCGTCTGGGCCTGGGGCCTTCCCTAATTTACTGTTCTGTATAGCCTTGATAACTTCCTGTAGGTGTTTGGGGGCACTGAGGGCCCACTTTTGCTCCTCAGAGATAGCAGGGAGCTGCACCGAACCCCAGAATCTTTGCTATGCCTCGCAATCTACCTAGTGACTGGTGTATAATTTTGTATAATACTGCACAAATTCTGTCATAATACTTTTGTCATCAGAAGTCAATTTGGATTGAGAATATATAGCCGCTATACGAGATTTGGAACGATAGGATTGAACTAGTTTGGCCAGCAGTTTACTTTACTTATTACCTTGGCGAAAATATCAGCCTTTCCTATGTATGTTAAACTTAAGATTCTGAAGGTTAAAAAAGTATCTCTGGACTGTTTAAGCTCATAATACTTTTTTTTATGTATTGGGGAGGGGTCATAAAGATATTCATTATATGCCGCAGTAAGCTGCGAAAGAAAGTCAGCGTCTATCTTTTTGTTGTTCCTATTATAATGAGCCATAAACGTGATACAGCCCCTCATGACAGCCTTCGGGGCATGCCAGAATAAGTCTTCGGGGGTGTCCGAGGAGTGGGTTGTAGCAGGAGAGAAATTGGGGCATGGTCCGAGATTGTGATTTGTCCTATACTAGTAGAATGGACTTGGGGTGTTAGCATAGATGATGTAAGAAAGTAGTCGATCCTTGACAGAGTGTGGTGCGTTTTTGATAGACAAGTAAAGTCTCTCTCAACTGGGTTATGTGTTCTCCAGACATCTGTCAAGTCTAATGTCTCCTTAAGGGAATTAATCAAAGTCACCTCTCTATTGTGTGTAATACGCTTTCTCGGAAAGGTCTACCACTGCAGGGTCTCTAAACCTGTCCAAGGGAAGAGCCTGGGCCAGGTTAAAATCCCCTCCCATAATTAGCGGGGCATTATAGGCCACTAGCTTTGCCAACAGAGCAGACCAAAAAACTGGGGTTAACCTCATTTGGGCCATAGATGTTACAAATGGTGTAGGTAAATGTATGGATGTGTAGGAGGGCTATAATATATCTACCTCTCTTATCAATATCAACTTGTGAAAAAGAGATTGGAAGACCCTTCCTCACCAATAGAGCTACCCCTCTTTTTCTGCCCTCTGACGGGGAATATAAAGCCTGACCCACCCAGCGTGTTTTTAACTTTTCGTGTTCATCTGCCGTTAACCTCGTTTCCTGGAGCAAAGCTAAATCTGCCTGTAGGGAGTTTAGGTGATGTAATATAGTACTTCTCTTTGCAGGCAAGGTGATACCACATTCCAGGAGATTATTCTAACAGGAACAGCCATCGGGTAGGTATAACAATAGTAAGCAGGTAACTATCTAGTGCAAGTGTATTGCATGTAGGAGAAGCGTGTGTCCTACGCCCTACAGGTGTGCAGTAAAGAATATGCCATAGGCCATTGCAAACATGATATAACTCACTGCAATATACTATGAGGTGTAAGCGCTGGGGAAGAGCCATGATGATGTGGTCTGAAGAGGGCGAGGCCAGAGAAGCCCAGGACCTTTTTCGGTGGGAGCTGAAAGAGAAACACAAATGAGACATATGCAAACAATTCACCAATACCCATAGGATAACAATTTCAACATAAAACAGCAGCCACAGAGTAAAAGGCACTTGATATTCAGGATGTGAAAATGAAAATGACAATGCAGCGTAGCAAAATAACTGCAAAAGTAGAAGACCCAGACAATCAAAAAGCTTCCTCAAAGGGGGGCAAGGGCTCCAGGGAACCATGATATATAGTAACAACTCCGAGGGGACAAGGGAGAAGGACCATAAACTGCTGAGTGACATAACTAGTGACCAAAGAGGGAAGACCCTCCTCAGGCAACAAAGGGCCAAATAGCCTATACGCTCAGAGGGAGGGGCAGTTGTGAGTTTAATAGTTGGGAAAGAGTCTGCCTGATAGATTCTACACAACTGAGACCTCCAAGGGGAGCAGAGGAAACCAAATCTATAACATTGGTCCAAGGGAACAATTGCAGTAAAAAACATAAGATTATGAGTTTGACTCCTTTTACCTGTACTAATGAGGAGAGATATGAAAAACACTAAAACCTGTATAAGAAAAACATGCATTTTACAAAAGAACAGAAAATACATTATGTGGATACAGAATACAAACTCTCATTAAAGAAACATGTCAGCCATTGTCCTGTCTTCGCTCAGATGAAAGATAGGCCTGCACTGCTGCTGGGGAGTGGAAGAACTTAGGTCCAGACGAAGTCTGCAGTTTAAGCTTGGCCGGGTAAAGAAGGGCAAACTGACGACCCTTTTCATGAAGAAGAGAACAAAGTGGAGCAAAGTCTTTGCGTCTTCTGGTAACTTCCACAGAAAAATCCTGGAAGAGCAGCAGGCGGCGTTCCTCATACTTAATTTCTATTGCATTGCGATAAGCCCTTAGAATAGCCACTTTGTCCTGATAGTTTAGACATCTGAAGATCACTTGTCGTGGTTTTTCTTTAGAGTTATCCAAGTGTCTGTCAGGGCCGATGCGGTGGGCTCTCTCTGTCAAGGGGTAGGTAATCCTGAGACATTCCAAGCAGTGATAGAGAGGGTAGAAGCTGCGAAATCTAGCAGGTCTTTATCCTTAACTGTCTCTGGCACTCCTATAATACGTAAATTATTTCGCCTGCTGCGGTTTTCAAGGTCTTCAACCTTATCTTGCAGATACTGGTTCTGTTTTAATAGATTCTTAAGAGACACTTCAGACTCCTGTTGTCTGTCTTCAACTCCAGAGATTCTCTGCTCCACAAGCGTTAAGCGGGTAGAAAAGGACCGTAACTCACTAGTAAGTGTGTCCACACCTGTTTGCAAACTATCCATCTTAGGTAAGAAAAAGGCTTTTAACTCCCGCAACAAGGTAGCATGATCATGTGATGAGCTCCCCTCACCCTCCTGCTGGGAGCATTGGTTGATGGTTTCTGCAGCATGTTTCAGCCTTTTCTCTTGTGTCTTTGATCTGCAGCCCATATTGTCAGTCCCAGAAAGGGAAACTTTGTGAAAAACATAATTTATGTAAGAACTTACCTGATAAATTCATTTCTTTCATATTAGCAAGAGTCCATGAGCTAGTGACGTATGGGACATACATTCCTACCAGGAGGGGCAAAGTTTCCCAAACCTCAAAATGCCTATAAATACACCCCTCACCACACCCACAATTCAGTTTAACGAATAGCCAAGAAGTGGGGTGATATAAAAGTGCGAAAGCATATAAAATAAGGAATTGGAATAATTGTGCTTTATACAAAATCATAACCACCACAAAAAAAGGGCGGGCCTCATGGACTCTTGCTAATATGAAAGAAATGAATTTATCAGGTAAGTTCTTACATAAATTATGTTTTCTTTCATGTAATTAGCAAGAGTCCATGAGCTAGTGACGTATGGGATAATGACTACCCAAGATGTGGATCTTTCCACACAAGAGTCACTAGAGAGGGAGGGATAAAATAAAGACAGCCAATTCCTGCTGAAAATAATCCACACCCAAAATAAAGTTTAACGAAAAACATAAGCAGAAGATTCAAACTGAAACCGCTGCCTGAAGTACTTTTCTACCAAAAACTGCTTCAGAAGAAGAAAATACATCAAAATGGTAGAATTGAGTAAAAGTATGCAAAGAGGACCAAGTTGCTGCTTTGCAAATCTGATCAACCGAAGCTTCATTCCTAAACGCCCAGGAAGTAGAAACTGACCTAGTAGAATGAGCTGTAATTCTCTGAGGCGGAGTTTTACCCGACTCAACATAGGCAAGATGAATTAAAGATTTCAACCAAGATGCCAAAGAAATGGCAGAAACTTTCTGGCCTTTTCTAGAACCGGAAAAGATAACAAATAGACTAGAAGTCTTTCTGAAAGATTTAGTAGCTTCAACATAATATTTCAAAGCTCTAACAACATCCAAAGAATGCAACGATTTCTCCTTAGAATTCTTAGGATTAGGACATAATGAAGGAACCACAATTTCTCTACTAATGTTGTTGGAATTCACAACCTTAGGTAAAAATTCAAAAGAAGTTCGCAACACCGCCTTATCCTGATGAAAAATCAGAAAAGGAGACTCACAAGAAAGAGCAGATAATTCAGAAACTCTTCTGGCAGAAGAGATGGCCAAAAGGAACAAAACTTTCCAAGAAAGTAATTTAATGTCCAATGAATGCATAGGTTCAAACGGAGAAGCTTGAAGAGCTCATAGAACCAAATTCAAACTCCAAGGAGGAGAAATTGACTTAATGACAGGTTTTATACGAACCAAAGCTTGTACAAAACAATGAATATCAGGAAGAATAGCAACCTTCCTGTGAAAAAGAACAGAAAGAGCAGAGATTTGTCCTTTCAAAGAACTTGCAGACAAACCCTTATCTAAACCATCCTGAAGAAATTGTAAAATTCTCGGTATTCTAAAAGAATGCCAAGAAAAATGATGAGAAAGACACCAAGAAATATAAGTCTTCCAGACTCTATAATATATCTCTCGAGATACAGATTTACGAGCCTGTAACATAGTATTAATGACAGAGTCAGAAAAACCTCTTTGACCAAGAATCAAGCGTTCAATCTCCATACCTTTAAATTTAAGGATTTCAGATCCTGATGGAAAAAGGGACCTTGTGACAGAAGGTCTGGTCTTAACGGAAGAGTCCACGGTTGGCAAGAGGCCATCCGGACAAGATCCGCATACCAAAACCTGTGAGGCCATGCCGGAGCTACCAGCAGAACAAACGAGCATTCCTTCAGAATCTTGGAGATTACTCTTGGAAGAAGAACTAGAGGCGGAAAGATATAGGCAGGATGATACTTCCAAGGAAGTGATAATGCATCCACTGCCTCCGCCTGAGGATCCCGGGATCTGGACAGATACCTGGGAAGTTTCTTGTTTAGATGGGACGCCATCAGATCTATTTCTGGAAGTTCCCACATTTGAACAATCTGAAGAAATACCTCTGGATGAAGAGACCATTCGCCCGGATGCAACGTTTGGCGACTGAGATAATCCGCTTCCCAATTGTCTATACCTGGGATATGAACCGCAGAGATTAGACAGGAGCTGGATTCCGCCCAAACCAAAATTCGAGATACTTCTTTCATAGCCAGAGGACTGTGAGTCCCTCCTTGATGATTGATGTATGCCACAGTTGTGACATTGTCTGTCTGAAAACAAATGAACGATTCTCTCTTCAGAAGAGGCCAAAACTGAAGAGCTCTGAAAATTGCACGGAGTTCCAAAATATTGATCGGTAATCTCACCTCCTGAGATTACCAAACTCCTTGTGCCGTCAGAGATCCCCACACAGCTCCCCAACCCGTGAGACTTGCATCTGTTGAAATTACAGTCCAGGTCGGAAACACAAAAGAAGCCCCCTGAATTAAACGATGGTGATCTGTCCACCATGTTAGAGAGTGTCGAACAATCGGTTTTAAAGATATTGTTTGAGATATCTTCGTGTAATCCTTGCACCATTGCTTCAGCATACAGAGCTGAAGAGGTCGCATGTGAAAACGAGCAAAGGGGATCGCGTCCGATGCAGCAGTCATAAGACCTAGAATTTCCATGCATAAGGCTACCGAAGGGAATGATTGTGACTGAAGGTTTCGACAAGCTGCAATCAATTTTAGACGTCTCTTGTCTGTTAAAGACAGAGTCATGGACACTGAATCTATCTGGAAACCCAGAAAGGTTACCCTTGTCTGAGGAATCAAAGAACTTTTTGGTAAATTGATCCTCCAACCATGATCTTGAAGAAACAACACAAGTCGATTCGTATGAGATTCTGCTAAATGTAAAGACTGAGCAAGTACCAAGATATCGTCCAAATAAGGAAATACCACAATACCCTGTTCTCTGATTACAGACAGAAGGGCACCGAGAACCTTTGTAAAAATTCTTGGAGCTGTAGCTAGGCCAAACGGCAGAGCCACAAACTGGTAATGCTTGTCCAGAAAAGAGAATCTCAGGAACTGATAATGATTTGGATGAATCGGAATATGCAGATATGCATCCTGTAAATCTATTGTGGACATATAATTCCCTTGCTGAACAAAAGGCAAGATAGTCCTTACAGTTACCATTTTGAACGTTGGAATCCGTACATAACGATTCAATATTTTTAGATCCAGAACTGGTCTGAAGGAGTTCTCCTTCTTTGGTACAATGAAGAGATTTGAATAAAACCCCATCCCCTGTTCCGGAACTGGAACTGGCATAATTACTCCAGTCAACTCTAGATCTGAAACACATTTCATAAACGCTTGAGCTTTTACTGGATTTACTGGGACACGGGAAAGAAAAAATCTCTTTGCAGGAGGTCTCATCTTGAAACCAATTCTGTACCCTTCTGAAACAATGTTCTGAATCCAAAGATTGTGAACAGAATTGATCCAAATTTCCTTGAAAAAACGTAACCTGCCCCCTACCAGCTGAGCTGGAATGAGGGCCGCACCTTCATGTGGACTTAGAAGCAGGCTTTGCTTTTCTAGCTGGCTTGGATTTATTCCAGACTGGAGAAGGTTTCCAAACTGAAACTGCTCCTGAGGATGAAGGATCAGGCTTTTGTTCTTTGTTGAAACGAAAGGAACGAAAACGATTATTAGCCCTACTTTTACCTTTAGATTTTTTATCCTGTGGTAAAAAAGTTCCTTTCCCACCAGTAACAGTTGAAATGATGGAATCCAACTGAGAACCAAATAATTTGTTACCCTGGAAAGAAATAGAAAGTAAAGTTGATTTAGAAGCCATATCAGCATTCCAAGTTTTAAGCCATAAAGCTCTTCTAGCTAAAATAGCTAGAGACATAAACCTGACATCAACTCTGATAATATCAAAAATGGCATCACAGATAAAATTATTAGCATGCTGAAGAAGAATAATAATATCATGAGAATCACGATGTGTTACTTGTTGCGCTAAAGTTTCCAACCAAAAAGTTGAAGCTGCAGCAACATCAGCCAAAGATATAGCAGGTCTAAGAAGATTACCTGAACACAGATAAGCTTTTCTTAGAAAGGACTCAATTTTCCTATCTAGAGGATCCTTAAACGAAGTACCATCTGACGTAGGAATAGTAGTACGTTTAGCAAGGGTAGAAATAGCCCCATCAACTTTAGGGATTTTGTCCCAAAATTCCAATCTGTCAGACGGCACAGGATATAAATGCTTAAAACGTTTAGAAGGAGTAAATGAATTACCCAATTTATCCCATTCTTTGGAAATTACTGCAGAAATAGCATTAGGAACAGGAAAAACTTCTGGAATAACCACAGGAGCTTTAAATACCTTGTCCAAACGTTTAGAATTAGTATCAAGAGGACCAGAATCCTCTATTTCTAAAGCAATTAGTACTTCTTTAAGTAAAGAACGAATAAATTCCATTTTAAATAAATATGATGATTTATCAGCATCAACCTCTGAGACAGAATCCTCTGAACCAGAGGAGTCATCAGAATCAGAATGATGATGTTCATTTAAAAATTCATCTGTAGGGAGAGAAGTTTTAAAAGATTTTTTACGTTTACTAGAAGGAGAAATAACAGACATAGCCTTCTTAATGGATTCAGAAACAAAATCTCTTATATTATCAGGAACATTCTGCACCTTAGATGTTGAAGGAACTGCAACAGGCAATGGTACTTTACTAAAGGAAATATTATCTGCTTTAACAAGTTTGTCATGACAATCAATACAAACAACAGCTGGAGAAATAGCTACCAAAAGTTTACAGCAGATACACTTAGCTTTGGTAGATTCAGCACTTGACAGCGATTTTCCTGTAGTATCTTCTGACTCAGATGCAACGTGAGACATCTTGCAATATGTAAGAGAAAAAACAACATATATATAAAGCAAAATTGATCAAATTCCTTAAATGACAGTTTCAGAAATGGGAAAAAATGCCAAAGAACAAGCTTCTAGCAACCAGAAGCAATAAAAAATAAGACTTAAATAATGAGGAGACTAAAGCGACGCCCATATTATTTGGCGCCTAAATGCTTTTGGCGCCAAAATGACGCCACATCCGGAACGCCGACATTTTTGGCGCGAAATAACGTCAAAAAATGACGTAACTTCCGGCGACACGTATGACGCCGGAAACGGAAATAGAATTTTTGCGCCAAAAAAGTCCGCGCCAAGAATGACGCAATAAAATGAAGCATTTTCAGCCCCCGCGAGCCTAATAGCCCACCGGGAAGAGTCAAATTTTTGAAGGTAAGAAAAAATGATTAAATCAAAAAATGCATTATCCCAAATATGAAACTGACTGTCTGAAAATAAGGAAAGTTGAACATTCTGAGTCAAGGCAAATAAATGTTTGAATACATATATTTAGAACTTTATAAACAAAGTGCCCAACCATAGCTTGGAGTGTCACAGAAAATAAGACTTACTTACCCCAGGACACTCATCTACATATAGCAGATAGCCAAACCAGTACTGAAACGAGAATCAGCAGAGGTAATGGTATATATAAGAGTATATCGTCGATCTGAAAAGGGAGGTAAGAGATGAATCTCTACGACCGATAACAGAGAACCTATGAAATAGACCCCGTAGAAGGAGATCACTGCATTCAAATAGGCAATACTCTTCTCACATCCCTCTGACATTCACTGCACGCTGAGAGGAAAACCGGGCTCCAACTTGCTGCGGAGCGCATATCAACGTAGAATCTAGCACAAACTTACTTCACCACCTCCATCGGAGGCAAAGTTTGTAAAACTGAATTGTGGGTGTGGTGAGGGGTGTATTTATAGGCATTTTGAGGTTTGGGAAACTTTGCCCCTCCTGGTAGGAATGTATATCCCATACGTCACTAGCTCATGGACTCTTGCTAATTACATGAAAGAAATAATCGTCAACTTTCATAGGAAATAATGCCAATAGGCTATGCAGATAGCAGGAAGACTTCACAAAGTCAGACCAACACAGATGTATCTTATGGCACACCTAGGATGAGGCCTAGACGATTTTTAACTTTAAGCTGGGTGTATTTACAATATTATTATCCCCCAATTTTAACAGAGTGCCAGGCAGGATGACAGTTTGAGCAAAATGTGAGCTATAAACAGAATAACTGAGGGAGTTTAGGCCAAGGACCTTGTGTCGGTATAATGAAATGTTAATCCCAGCACAATGAATAACAGAGTACTACTGACAGGAGCTTGATATTAATCCACAGGCATTATCTAGTTGAGTCAATAAGTGGCGTGAGTTGCTTATTTATGTGGCAAACTAATGCAGCAAGTCTAGATGGGCCACGTGTAACAAAAGATAGCAGAAAGAATCAGAGCAATTCTGTTCAACTGTCTCTTTTTTCTCCTCTCCTCCCTAGCACATTCACACAATACCCCAGGTAGATAATGGTGTTGATTGTTCGATTGTGCATATAATATTGTAGGCTCCTAAGCAAGGTATATGCGACTGTCCCACCTGAAGCAGTGATGGCAGAAAAGTAAACTATAGTACATCCAGTTGTCTCTCTGTCCGCTCAGAGTGTAAGCTCTTGCCTGCCTCATATGTGTGTGTCAGGATAAAAAAAAAAAAAAAAACTTACAGGGTGTGCTGAAGTACTCACAAAAGTCCTTTAGCCCTAAGGCCTGAAAAGTCCGATATGAAGGCTCTATCTCACTAGCCGTCTCACTCTCCACAGGACACCCAGCTGTAACTGTCGTCGAGTTAGGCTAGCAGTGTTTCCAGGTTGGTCTCCTTAGCCTCACAATAGTCCGGTCCGCAGTGACAACCAGGGCATTAAATTTAACAAACAGCTCCGGATCCGCTGCAAAGATGGAGTCCGTTCGCGCCCTTTTTTTTCTTCAATGTTCCTCCCGGGGACCAGGACCAGATGGAAGGTCCTGCATGCGAGTGTACAGCCAATGCACTAATACGTTCAAGGCTGGCAAGAAAAGAAGTCACGGGGAAGGGAAAAACAGCAGTTCAGTAGCAAATTTGAGCCATAGATATGCGGAGCTCTTTACCGCTGCTGCGTCCCGATCGCCCCGCCCACCGGAAGTCCCGGTCAGTGTCCATAATTACAGAGCTAAATTCCAAAAATGTTATTGAAAATAAAAACAGATCCTACCTCAGTACAGTATATAGTGCAGCTACAAACACTTTTCTGCAGGTAAAAGAAAAAAAAGTTTTTTTAAATTTTCATCACACTTCTATACCTCAGCAAGCTGAGGAGTCTTACCGCACCAGGACCGGAGTCGCCACTAGTAACATACAAGGAGAATATTTTTCTGAGATCTCCTTTCACTTTCAAGACCTGCTTGTTCAGATCCGTTCCGGACAGTATTCAGCCGAAATACTTTAACAGATCTCTTTTCTGTTTTGTGATGAGATTGCTATTATGACCGTCTTAAGCTCACTGCCTAACAAAGCTCCGCTCTTCATATGAGTAAAACCTTAAGAGCGGAGAGTCACGTGATCTAACCAAGAAAAAGAAAACGGCATAATTGATATAAGTGCGTTTCTGTCCGATACAGTACTTATAACTGGCTTACACAGTAGAAAGTAGAAAACAAAATTTATGCTTACCTGATAAATTCCTTTCTCCTGTAGTGTGGTCAGTCCACGGGTCATCATTACTTCTGGGATATTAACTCCTCCCCAACAGGAAGTGCAAGAGGATTCACCCAGCAGAGCTGCTATATAGCTCCTCCCCTCTACGTCACCTCCAGTCATTCGACCAAGGACCAACGAGAAAGGAGAAGCCAAAGGGTGTAGTGGTGACTGGAGTATAATTCAAAAATTTTTTACCTGCCATAAAAAACAGGGCGGGCCGTGGACTGACCACACTACAGGAGAAAGGAATTTATCAGGTAAGCATAAATTTTGTTTTCTCCTGTTAAGTGTGGTCAGTCCACGGGTCATCATTACTTCTGGGATACCAATACCAAAGCTAAAGTATACAGATGACGGGAGGGACAGGCAGGCTCTTTATACGGAAGGAACCACTGCCTGAAGAACCTTTCTCCCAAAAACAGCCTCCGAAGAAGCAAAAGTGTCAAATTTGTAAAATTTGGAAAAAGTATGAAGAGAAGACCAAGTTGCAGCCTTGCAAATCTGTTCAACAGAAGCCTCATTCTTAAAGGCCCAAGTGGATGCCACAGCTCTAGTAGAATGTGCTGTAATTCTTTCAGGAGGCTGCTGTCCAGCAGTCTCATAGGCTAACCGAATTATGCTACGAAGCCAAAAAGAGAGAGAGGTAGCCGAAGCTTTCTGACCTCTCCTCTGACCAGAATAAACAACAAACAGGGAAGACGTTTGTCGAAAAACAGAATTTATGCTTACCTGATAAATTACTTTCTCCAACGGTGTGTCCGGTCCACGGCGTCATCCTTACTTGTGGGATATTCTCTTCCCCAACAGGAAATGGCAAAGAGCCCAGCAAAGCTGGTCACATGATCCCTCCTAGGCTCCGCCTACCCCAGTCATTCGACCGACGTAAAGGAGGAATATGCATAGGAGAAATCATATGATACCGTGGTGACTGTAGTTAGAGAAAATAATTCATCAGACCTGATTAAAAAAACCAGGGCGGGCCGTGGACTGGACACACCGTTGGAGAAAGTAATTTATCAGGTAAGCATAAATTCTGTTTTCTCCAACATAGGTGTGTCCGGTCCACGGCGTCATCCTTACTTGTGGGAACCAATACCAAAGCTTTAGGACACGGATGATGGGAGGGAGCAAATCAGGTCACCTAGATGGAAGGCACCACGGCTTGCAAAACCTTTCTCCCAAAAATAGCCTCAGAAGAAGCAAAAGTATCAAATTTGTAAAATTTGGTAAAAGTGTGAAGTGAAGACCAAGTCGCTGCCTTACATATCTGATCAACAGAAGCCTCGTTCTTGAAAGCCCATGTGGAAGCCACAGCCCTAGTGGAGTGAGCTGTGATTCTTTCAGGAGGCTGCCGTCCGGCAGTCTCATAAGCCAATCGGATGATGCTTTTAAGCCAAAAAGAGAGAGAGGTAGAAGTTGCTTTTTGACCTCTCCTTTTACCAGAATAAACAACAAACAAAGAAGATGTTTGTCTGAAATCCTTTGTAGCCTCTAAATAGAATTTTAGAGCACGAACTACATCCAAATTGTGTAACAAACGTTCCTTCTTTGAAACTGGGTTCGGATACAAAGAAGGCACAACTATCTCCTGGTTAATGTTTTTGTTAGAAACAACTTTCGGAAGAAAACCAGGTTTAGTACGCAAAACCACCTTATCTGCATGGAACACCAGATAAGGAGGAGAACACTGCAGAGCAGATAACTCTGAAACTCTTCTAGCAGAAGAAATTGCAACCAAAAACAAAACTTTCCAAGATAGTAACTTAATATC